>NW_028270171.1:35640775-35937005 GCF_037043375.1 Chiloscyllium plagiosum
TCTCCTTCACTTTGCGTGTGTGTGTGTCCCCGTCTCTCGCAGTGTGTGTGTGTGTATCCCTCCCTCGCTGTGTGTCTGCGTGTATCCCCCTCACTGGGTGTATGTGCGTGTCTGTCCATTGCTGTGCGTGTGTGTGTGGGTGGCCCTCCCTCGCTGCATGTGCATGTGTCTCCACCTTGCTGTGTGCGTGTGTGTGTGTGTTTGCGTGTGACCCTCCCTTGCTGTGTGTGCATGTCCCGCCCTGGCTGTGTGTGCGTGTATCCCTCCCTTGCTCTATGTGTGTGTGTGTCCATCTTGCTGTTCACGTGCGTGCTTGGCCCTCCCTTGCTATGTGTGCATGTGTCTTCCCCTCGCTGTGTTTGTGAGTGTCCCTATCTTGCTCTGTGTGTGTCTGTGTGTGTGTCCCTCCCTCGTTGTGTGTGTGTGTGTGTGTGTCCCTCCCTCGGTGTGAGTGTGCGTGTCCCCACTCACTGTTTATGTGTGAGCGCATGTCCTTCGCTTGCTGTGTATGTGTGTCCCTCCCTCACTGTGTATGTGTGAGTTTCCCCCCCTTGCTCTGTGTGTGTGTGTGTGTCCTTATTGGTGTGCGTGTGTGTGCGTGGCCCTCCCTCTCTGTGTGCATGTGTCCCTCCCTGGCTGTGTGTGCGTGTCCCCCTCTCGCTGTATATATCTGTTTTGTGCTTCCTCATGCGCATGTCACTCCCCAGCTATATGTGCGTGTCCCTCCCTCGCTGTGTGTGCGTGTGTCCCTCCCTCACTGTGTGTGCATGTCCCTGTTGCACCGTGTGTCTGTGTTTGTGTGCTTCCACATGCACGTGTGGCACCCTCGCTGTCTGTGTGTGTGTGGGTGTCCCTCCCTCGCTCTGTGTGTTTGTGTGTGTGTGTGTGTGTGTGTGTGTATACCACTTGCTGTGCGTGTGTGTCTGTGGCCTTCCCTCGCTGTGTGTGCATGTGTCGCCCCCTCGCTCTGTGTGTGTGTCCCTCGCTCGCTGTGTGTGTGTCTCGCTTGCTGTGTGTGTTTGTGTGTCCCTTCCTCGTTGTGTGTGTGTGTATGTGTCACACCCTCACAGTATGTGTTTGTATGTGTCCCTCACTCGCTGGTTGCGTGTGTGTCACTCCCTCACGTTGTGTGTATGTGTCTCTCTCTCGCTGTGTCTCTTGCTGTGCGTGTGTGTGTGGCCCTCCGTCGCTGTGTGTGCATGTGTCTCCTCCTCGCTGTGTGTGCGCGTGTCCCTGTCTTGCTGTCTGTGTGTGTTTTTGTGTGTCCATGTCCCTCACTGGCTGTGTGTGTGCGTGCCCCTCTCTCGCTGTGTGTCTGTGTTTGTGTGCTTGAGCATGCGCGTGTTCTTCCCTTGCTGTGTGTACGTGTCCCCCTCTTGCTGTGAATACGTGTGTCCCTCTTGCAGTGTATGTGAGTGTCCTTCCCTCGCGCTGTGTGTGTGTGTGTGTGTATATGCATGTGTGTCCCTCCCTCACTGTTTATGTGTCAGTTTCCTTCCCTGTATGTATGTGTGTGTATGTGTGATAGTCTTGCTGTGCGTGTGTGTGTGTGGCCCTCCCTCGCTGTGTGTGCATGTGTCTCCCCCTCGCTGTTTGTGCGCGTGTCCCTCTCTTGCTTTGTGTGTGTGTGTGTTTTTTTTTGTGTGTGTCCCTGTCCCTCCCTGGCTATGTGTGTGCGTGCCCCTCTCTCGCTGTGTGTCTGTGTTTGTGTACTTGAGCATGCGCGTGTCCAGCTGTCGCTGTGTGTGCGTGTCCCCTCTTGCTGTGAGTTTGTGTGACCCTTTTACAGTGTATGTGAGTGTCCTTCCTTCGCTGCGTGTGTGTGTATATGTGTGTCACTCCCACACTGTGTGTGTCCCTCCCTCGCTGTGTGTCTGCGTGTATGTGTGCGTGTCCCTCACTCGCTTTGTGCATGTGTGTGTGCGCCTCTTGCTGTGTGTGTGCGTGTCAGTCCCTCGCTCTGTGAGTGTGTGTCCGTACCTTGTGTGTGTGTGTCCCTCCCTTGCTCTTTGTGCATATCCCCACCATTGTGTGTCCGCATCGCCCCTCGCTGTGAGGGCCGGTCCCCCCTTGCCGTGTGTGCGTGTGTCCCACCCTTGCCATGTCTGTGCGTGTCCCCTCTCGCTGTGCGTGCCCCCTCTCAATTTCTGTGCACATGCCCTCCCCCTCGCCGTGTGTCTGCGTGTCTCTCCTTCCCTGTGTTTGTGTATATCCCTCCCTCGCTGTGTGTGTGTCCGTCCCTTGAGTGTGTGATTGCGTGACCACCTTGCTGGGTGCATGTGTCCCACCCTTGCCATGTCTGTGTGTCCCCTCTCGCTGTGTGTGTGTGCCCCCTCTCAATTTCTGTACACATGCCCTCCCCCTCGACATGTTTGTATTTGTCCCTCCTTCGCGGTGTGTACATGTCCCTCCCTTGCAGTGTATGTGCGTGTCCCTCCCTCACTGTGTGTCTGCATGTATTCCCCACACCGTAAGTGTGTGTGTTTGTCCCTCCCTCGCTGTGTGTGCATGTCCTTCCCTCACTGTCTGTCTGTGTGTGTGTCCCTTCGCTGTGTGTCTGTGCGTGTCCCTCCCTCGCTGTGTGTGTCCCTTCACTGCGTGTCTGTGCGTGTCCCTCCCTTGCTGTGTGTGTGTGTGTGTGTCTCCCTCGCTGTGTGTGTCCCTTCCTCGCTGTGTGTGCGCGTGTCCCTTCCTCGTTGTGTGTGCGTATCCCTTTCTTGCTGTGTGTGTGTGTGCATGTCCCTCCCTCGCTGTGTCTGTGTGTTCCCCTTCGCTGCGTGTCTGTGCGTGTCCCTTCCTCGAGTGTGTGTCTGTCCGTCCCTCGCTGCGTATCTGTGCGTGTCCCTTCCTCGTTGTGTGTGTGTGTCCCTCCCTCGCTGTGTGTGTGTCGCTCCCTCGCTGTGTGTGTGTGTGTGTGTCCCTCCCTCGCTGTGTGTGTGTGTGTGTGTGTGTCCCTCCCTCGCTGTGTGTGTGCGTGTCCCTCCCTCGCTGTGTGTCTGCGTGTATCCCCCTCACTGTGTGCGTATGCATGCCCCCCCTTTGCTGTGTGTGTGTGTCCCTCCCTCGCTGTGTGTGTGCGTGTCCCTCCCTCGCTGTGTGTGTGTGTGTGTGTGTGTGTGTCCCTCCCTCGGTGTGTGTCTGCGTGTATCCCCCTCACTGTGTGTCTGCGTGTATCCCCCTCACTGTGTGCGTATGCATGCCCCCCTTTGCTGTGTGTGTGCGTGTCCCTCCCTCGCTGTGTGTCTGCGTGTATCCCCCTCACTGTGCGCGTATGCATGCCCCCCCTTTGCTGTGTGTGTCCGTTTCCCTCCCTCGCTGTGTGTGTGTGTGTGTGTGTCCCTCCCTCGCTGTGTGTGTGTGTCCCTCCCTCGCTGTGTGTGTGTGTGTGTGTGTGTTCCTCCCTCGCTGTGTTTGTGTGTGTCCCTCCCTCGCTGTGTGTGTGTGTGTGTGTGTGTGTGTGCATGTCCTTCCCTTCCTGTGTGTCTGCGTGTATCCCCCTCACTGTGTGCGTATGCATGCCCCCCTTTGCTGTGTGTGTCCGTGTCCCTCCCTCGCTGTGTCTGTGTGTGTGTGTGTGTGTCCCTCCCTCGCTGTGTGTGTGTCCCTCCCTCGCTGTATGTGTGACCCAGCCTTGCTGCGTGTGTGCGTGTCCCTCCCTCGCTTCATGTGTGCGTGTCCCTCCCGCACTGCGTGAGTCCCTCCCTCGATTTGCGTGTGTGCGTGTCCCTCCCTCTCTGTGTCTGTGGGTATCTCCCTCACTGTGTGTGGTGTTTGTCCTTCCCTCGCTGTGTGTCTGCGTGTATCCCCCTCACTGTGTGTGTGCGTGCATGTCCTTCCCTCGCTGTGTGTCTGCGTATATCCCCTCACTGTGTGTGTTTGTGTGTCTCTCCCTTGCTGTGTGTGTGTGTGTGTGTGTGTCCAATACTTGCACCATCAGTGGATTGGAAATCATAAATTGACTGTGGTATTCAGGAATGTGTGGTTTAAGTAAGTGCACCACGAGAAATGCAGGGTTTAATGTACAGATCAAGGGGTGGGTCTGGGTAGGATGCTCTTCAGAGTTTTGGAATGGACTGGTCGGGCCAAATGGCCTGGTTACACACTATGGCGATTCTATTCAGGTTATTGTCCAGCCCTGTCAACCATCCCCGTCTCTTACACCTTGTTTTATCCCCAATATTCTCCTTAAAACTGTAATCTCCTCCAGACTCTAAAAGACTCCTTGGCGATGTAACATTCTCCAGTCCTTGCAAAGATCGATATGTCTGTCACCTCTTCCTGCTTTTAGAACCCTCCCTATAACTATTCCCATTTGGTACAGCACTCCCAATCACTATTCCCTCTTGAAACTCCCATAAACATTTGTATCTCTGAAAACTCATCTGGACTGTCTCAATTTCCCTTTGACAGTTGCGTGCTGAGACCTGCTCTATTTCAGTGAAGTAATTAAGTCTTGGCAACACTCAATGTTATAACCTCCCTCCAGCTTTAAAGCACTGAGGATCTGTAGAAGCTCTTTTCAAACCGACAGCCATCTCTGTGTCTGTAATCTCTCCACTCCGCATAATACATTCTCTCTGAGATCCTCTGTCGTCCACTAAACACTCCCTAACACTGTCTGTATCAGTGTAACCTCCAAAAATACAACCTTCCCTATCTGTGTGAATCCCTACACCGGTCCCTATCCCTCTCAGCTCTGTCTAACAATACAACCCTCCATGTCTGTGTATTCTCCTTCAGTCCCTACTCACCTCCCTATCTGTGTAACCTTCTCCATGCATTTTTGCTTCAGTCTCTTCAACTGTCCCTGTCAGTGTAACCTCTTCCAGACGTGAAAACTCTCCTCTTTTTGACTTACTCAGACCACACAACTCTCACTCTCTATAACCTACTCCTGTCTGAGAAACCTACCTCTGCAAATTGCTCCAACTCTTTAACTCTCCATAAACTCCTGCAGCTCTTACATCCCTCCCTATCTACCAAATCTCTTCCATTCCCTAAACACCAACAGTCTATGGAGATCCGACCGCCATCCTTATCAGTGTAATCCTCTCAGGTCTCAGCAATATTCCTGATCTGTCGAACTCACTCCATGCCTGTGCGTCTCCCAATCCAGTCGCTACAAAACCTACTATCTATTTAACACCCTCCTGTCACTATCACCCCCATGTCAATGTAAGCTCCTGCTTCCATCTACCCATCTTCATAACCTTGTCCAGCTCTTACACCACTATCTGTTCAAACGACACCCTCCCCTACAACTTCCTCCTGTTTGTGCTATGCTCCCTTGTCTGTGAAACTGTTTCTGACCAAAATCGTTATCCCAGTCTCTGAAAAATAATCCAGATTCCACAGCCTGCATTACCCCCAGAACCTAAGCCTTCCTATGTCTATAAACATCTTCAGTCACGACGACGCTGCATATCTCTGTTTGTTCTTCCTGTCGATACAAACATCTTTATCTCTGTAATCTGCTCAGCTCCCTAAAACAGTCCCTGTCTGTGATCCAGCCCTGGCCTACAAACATCCTTATCCCTGTAAACATCTCCATCCCTCCCAACATTCCCAACTCCATGAACCCGTCATCCCTACAGCTCTCCACATTGCTGTAACCTCCTATGGGTCTATGGTCCTCCCTCCCTGTGAAACCACCTCCAGCCCCACATCCCTCCCAGTCTGGGTCCTCTGCTCCAGATCAGACCATTGCTGTCTCTGTAAACACCTCCACTCCTGACAACTCTTCCCATTTGTGTAACCTCGTTCAGACACCACACTCTCCAGCTTCCTGAATCCTCTTCCTGCATTGCAACCAAAACCACATGTTTATGTAATATCCACCAGTGCTTACACCCTCCCCAACTCAGTAACCACTTGCAGCCCTAACAAAACACCTAAACTGTGAAACGTCTCATTTCCCTAAATTCCTCCCTCCCTCCTCAAATGCCTTCATCACCATGAAACCTCACAATTACTGAAGCCGCCTTTTGGTACTGCAACCCTCCTAATGTCTGCAAAACCCTCCTGTCCTGATATCCCTCCCTGACTCTGTAACCCCCACCACCCTCCAGTGCTCTTCTGGGGAACATGGCAGAGGAGGGAAGATTTTTAAAGTCCGAGCCATGTTACGGAGGTAGAATTCTGGGAATTACAGATTTGGTCGAATGTCTGTGGTGTGCAGATTATTGGCGAGGACTCTAAAGACAGGATTTATGACTACTTGCAAAACCAGAGTTACATTACCCATAGTCAGTACGGGTTTGTGAGGGGTCGGGTCATGCCTCACAAACCTTATTGAATTCTTTGAGGATATGACAGAATACGTTGATGGCTCATTCAGAAAAGAAGGATGATTGGGATACAGGGAAATCTGTCTGTCTGGATACACGATTGGATGCCCCAGAGAAGACAGAGGGTCGCAGCAGATGGACAGTATTGAGCCTGGAGCTCAGTGACCAGTGGTGTTCTGTAACAATCAGCTCTGGGACTCTGCTCTCTGTGATTTTTGTAAATGACTTGGATGTGGATGTTGGAGAGTGGGTTAGTAAGTTTGTCAATCACCTGAAGGTTGGTGGAGTGGTGGATAATGTGGAGGGCTGTTGTGGGTTGCAATGGGACATTGACAGGACGCAGAGCTGGGCTGGAAGTGGCAGATGGAGTCCAATCTGGAAAAGTGTGAAGTGATTCATTATGGAAGGTCGAATTTGAATACAGAATACAGGGTGAAAGGCAGAATACTTGGCAGTGTAGAGAAACAGAGATCATGGGGTCCGTGTCCATAGATCCCTCAAAATCGCCACACACATTGGTAGGGTTGTTAAAAAGGCATATGTTGTGTTGGCTTTCCTGAACAAGTGGATTGATTTTAAGAGCCGTGAGGTTTTACCGCATCTTCATAGCAGCCTGGTGAGACCACACTTGGATTATTGTGTTTAGTTCTGGTGCCCTGTTTACAGGAAGGCTGTGCAAGTTTTAGAGAGCGTACACAGGATATTTACCAAGATGCTGCCTGGAATGGAGGATATTTCGTATGGAGAAAGGTTAAGGGAGCTAAGGCTTTTTTCATTGGAGTAAAGAAGGGGGCGAGGCGACTTTGTGGATGTGAACAAGATGATGCGAGGCACAGAGTGAGTGAATAGTCATAGACTTTTTTTCCTATGGAATAAATGGCTATTACAAGGGGGTGTAATTTTAAGGTGAGTGGAGGATGGGTAAGAGGATAGAGAATAGTAGATCGTTGGATGGACTGACAATGGTGGTAGTAAAATTAGATATTTTCAGAACATTTAATAGACTCTTGGACAGACACATGGATAATAGTAAAATGAAGGGTATGTAGTATACTTTGATCTTACAGTTGGATAAAAGGTTGGCATGAAATCATGGCCAAAGGGCCTTGGGCTGAACTGTTGGGCGTTCTATGTTCTGTCTGGTAAACTGGGTAATAAGCTCAGATCAATGTAAAAGGATCTGGCATACAGGAGGAGCTAGTGAACTGGATACAAAATTTGCTTGATGGTTGTAGACAGAGAGTCATGGGAGACATGTTGTTTTTCTGACTGGTGGCATGTGACCAGCGGTGTAGTGGGTCCACTGGTGTTTGTCATTTGGATAAATGGTTTGGATGGGAATATTGGTTTCCTGGTAAGTAATTGTTTTGGGTGACACTGAAATTGGTTGTAAAGTGGACAGTGAAGGAGGTTATCTATGATACAACAGGATGAACATTACAGCTGGGATAGTGGGCCGAAGAATAGCAGATGGAGTTTAATTAGATGAAGGTGAATTGTTCCATTTTGGTGAAACAAACCAGGGTGGGACTTGTACAGTTAATGTTCGGGTCATGGGTAGTGTTGTCAGTCAGTGACCCAGGTACACAGTTCTTTGAAAGTGGTGTCACAGGTAGACAGGCTGGTGAAGCAGGCGTTTGGGATGGTTATCTTCATTGGGGAGAGCATTTAGAGTAAGAGTTGGGATGTCATGCTTTATCTGTAAAAGACATTGGTGAGGCCACCATTAAAACATTGTTGATCAGTAGGAAGAACTCATCTAGTTCACTAACTTCCTTTGGGGAAGGACATCAAATATTCAAACCTGGTCTGGCCGACATGTGACTCCAGACCCACAGCAATATGACTGACTCTGAGCTACCCTCTCAGTAATTAGTAGAGGGGTCAAAGAACGTTGTTCCAGGCAGTGACACCCACATCCCATGAATGAATATATAAAAATACCTATGTCCCTCCGTACCTCTGCGAACCCCTCCAGCTGCAGCAATCCGTCCTGGCTTTATAATACCCTGACCACTCTCTGTAACACTCTCACCACCTCCAGCACCTTCACCTCTCCCTGTTCCTATCGTGTCAATGAACCCTGACCGTGGCTCCCCTTCCCACAGCCCTCCTCCTGCGAGCAGACCCATTGCAATCCATTAACATTTACTCCAAAAACATTCTCACTTCAGGATTTTAAGTACTTTTTGGTGATCTTCTCAGTCTCATAATCTAGTATGATTCCTTTTGTCCTGAGTGAGGGATCAGTGGGAATTTCTTGCTGAGGTTTTTACTGTTTCAATTGAACGTCCTTTTGTTGAGTATTTTGCATTGTTCCTTCAAATGTTTCCACTGTTCATTTACAGGCACATATTTCAGTCTGTTTAGCCTGTTTACCTTGGTCAGTTCTCTCAAACTCATGTCATTGGCTATTTTTGTTTCTAGTTGTCCTTTCTGTGATTCACTTTAAAACTTTATATTTCTTTAAACTGCACTTTATCACAATTTCCCGAAGGATCTCTGCAGGTGACATTACTCATTCACTAAGTTTCATTACACGGTCGCTCTGCGATAGTTATGTCCCTTAACAGTTGCACAATGTGTTTTTCAAAGAAACACTGAAAAAAAACTTAACTCCTCTTCCAATATCAATGCTGCCCATGTGATTGTCCCAGATTATACAAATATTGAAGTTTTCCAAAATTATCACAATGCCCTTGTTAAAAAATTCCAATGAGTTCCTGTGTAATGCAGTGATGAGCAATGGAATGCTGTTCGGTGGCTAAAACTGTTCTGCTGCTTGTGTCCTTGGCAAGTAGTAGCCAGAATTTACATTCAGACTGACGCTACTTCATGATCTGTGGCCAAATGCTTTCTCTGTAATGCCTTTGTTATCCATTATTGTTAGCGTTGCCCATTTTGCCTGAGTTTGCACAAGATTACGAACCACTGAATATTTTTGTTCACCCTGTCTCGCTGGTGTCTAAATCTCTTTTATCTCCGTGTCACAAATCCATCGACCTTATTGCAGCAACGTTGTCCATTCAAACAAAAAAACATTCTCTTCCACAATTTTCCGTCACAAATCTATTCGCTGATGTACAGTTTTAGTTAAACTCTGTCCCATCCTGTTCCTTTCTGCTTGTCTTCAGCCACATTCCCATGCTGTTCCATTGCTTCACCTTTTCTATTTGGATTTGGAAAGCTCCTTTCACCTGCATCCTCTCTGTCAGTTTAATGCCCTGTCCATAAACCTAGGGACATGATTGGCCAGGACACTGGTCCCAGCACAGTTCCAGGGGGACCATCCTAATAGATTTTTTTTAAATCAGGTATGGGATGTGTGAGTCTCTGGCTGACCAGCCTTTCTTGCCCAGCTCTAGAATCCCTTGAACTGAGTAACTTGCTCGGCCATTTCAGAGGGTAATTGAGAGGCAAACACTTTGCTCTGGGGATGTTGTGCAGACCACGTGAGGATGGGCAGATGTCCTTCTCGAAAGGACAAGTGTTTGGATTTGTTGTACATCAGTAATGGTTTTATACTTATTTGTGGATTGTTAATTACTATTTTTAACATTATTGATTACAAATGTCTCCTTTTCAGATGGCGGGATTCAATCCTGTCTCCCCTGAACATTAGCTGAGGTTTTGGATACATTCTCTCGCAATAATACCACTAGGCCATTACTTCACCTGCTGGCTGGGTGCTCATGCCTGAGCACTGATACCAGGGCATCATGAAGCTAAACCATTCTTCCAACATGTCTGTGTGATCCTGACACCTTCCAACAATCTGGGACTATTACCTAATATCACTCCATTTTCCAGATCTGTGGGACTCAGTGCCATTCTCCATGTGTAACCCTCACTGCATCTGTTTAACTTCCCATTCTGTCTATTTCTCTGTCTCCTGTAGGTACTCAGGGAAGTCCTGACTCAATATCCTTCCCAGCTGCTGGGTGGATCGTCCATCACCACATTGAAAGCAATTGGTCTGCCAGAGAGAGACAAAGGGAAAGGAGATCTAGAGCCTTAAATAAATCCTGTAGTGAGGTAAGGTCACCCACAGTGCACAGAGCAAAGAACAATGAGAGGGCTCCAAACATCTGTCAACACAACATGACATAGATACAGTGCTGGAGGGGAGCACAGTACACACACACCCCAGGATCAATCACCACCCCCATGTAAGTTCTGTTATATTAAAACTCACTACTCTGCAACAGTGTATCTATGGCATGTCTTGTGGTCCAGTGTCTTCAATAATTTTTAATCCTATAACAGATTCTATCGCTGTAACCTCCTCCCTTCCCGATAGTACCTCCACATATTTGAAATGTACTGCATTCCAGACGACCATTCCTATCCCTGTAACTTGGTTCAGCGTCTACAACATGCCTTATCTCGGTAGTCTCCTCCTCCAATAAGATAAAAACAAGGACTGCAGATGCTGGAAACCAGAGTCTAGATTAGAGTGGTGCTGGAAAAGCACGGCAGTTCAGGCAGCATCCGAGGAGCAGGAAAATCGATGTTTTGGGCAAAAGCCCTTCATCAGCAACAGAGACCGGGAACCTGCAGAGTGGGGAGATAAATGAGAGAGGGGTGGGGATGGAGAGAAAGTAGCATAGAGTACAATAGGTGAATGGGGTGGGGAAGAAGGTGATAGGTCAGAGAGGAGGATGGGGGAAGGTAGCAAAGAAGACAATGGGTGAATGGGGGTGGGAATGGGGGTGATAGGTCAGAGAGGAGGGTGGAATGGATAGATGGAAAGGGAGATAGGACATTAGGACAGGTCATGAGGGCGGTGCTGAGCTGGAAGTCTGGAGGTGGGGTGAGATGGGGGAAGGGGAAATGAGAAAACTGGTGAAGTCCACATTGATGCCCTGGGATTGAAGTGTTCCGAAGCGGAAGGTGAGGCTTTCTTACTCCAGGCGTCGGGTGGTGAGGAAGTGGCGGTGGAGGAAGCCCAGGGCCTGCATGTCCTCGGCAGAGTGGGAGGGTGAGTTGAAATGTTGGGTCACAGGGTGGTGGGGTTGATTGGTGCAGGTGTACCAGAGATGTGCCCTAAAGTGCTCTGCTAGGAGGTGTCCAGTCTCCCCAATGTCGAGGAGACCGCATCGGGAGCAACGGATACAATAAATGATATCGGTGGATGTGCAGGTAAAACTTTGGATGTGGAAGGCTCCTTTGCGGCCTTGGATGGTGGTGAGGGGAGAGGTGTGGGCGCAGGTTTTGCAATTCCTGCAGTGGCAGGAGAAGGTGCCAGGAAGGGAGGGTGGGTTTTTGGGGCGCGTGGAACTGACCAGGTAGTCACGGAGGGAATGGTCTATTCGGAAAGTGGAGAGGGGTGGGGAGGGAAATATATCCCTGGTGGTGGGGTCTGTTCGGAGGTGGTGGAAATGGCGGCGGATAATTTGGTGTATGCGAAGGTTGGTAGAGTGGAAGGTGAGCACCAGGGGCGTTCTGTCCTTGTTACGGTTGGAGGGGGAGGGTCTGAGGGTGGAGGTGCGGGATGTGGACGAGATGCGTTTGAGGGCATATTTTACAACATGGGAAGGGAAATTCCGATCTCTAAAGAAGGAGGCCATCTGGTATGTTCTGTGGTGGAACTGGCCCTCCAGGGAGCAGGTACGACGGAGGCGGAGGAATTGGGAATAGGGGTTGGGAATTTTGCAGGCGGTAGGGTGGGAACATGTGTAATCTAGGTAGCTGTGGGAATCGGTAGGTTTGTAAAAAATGTCAGTGTCATGTCGGTTGTCATTAATGGGGATGGAGAGGTCCAGAAAGGGGAGGGAGGTGTCTGAGATGGTCCAGGTAAATTCAGGGTGGAATGTGTTGGTGAAGTTGATGAATTGCTCAAACTCCTCGAGGGAACACGAGGTAGTGCGAATGCAGTCATCCGTGTTGCGGAGGAAGACGTGAGGAGTGGTGCCATTGTAAGTACAGAAGATGGACTGTTCTACATAGCCAACAAAGAGACAGGCATAGCTGGGGCCCATACAGGTACCCATGGCTACCCCTTTGGTCTGGAGGAAGTGGGAGGATTTGAAGAAAAAATTGTTTCGGGTGAGGACAAGTTCAGCCAAACGAATGAGAGTATCGGTGGAAGGGTGCTGTTGTGGATATTGGGAGAGGAAGAAACGGAAGGCTTGGAGGTCCTGGTCATTGTGGATGGAGGTGTAGAGGGATTGGGTATCCATTGTGAAGATGGGGCGTTGGGGGCCAGGTAAACGCAAGTATTGGAGAAGTGGAGGGTGTGAATGGTGTCTCGAATGAAGTTCCTGGACTGGAGGATAGGACAATGTCGAGGTAGGTAGACATGAGTTCGGTGGGGTAGGAGCATGCTGAGACAGTGGGTCGGCCAGGGTGGTTAGGCTTGTGGATCTTGGGAAGGAGGTAGAACCGGGCAGTGGGGGATCCGGGACAATAAGGTTGGAAGCTGTGGGTGGGAGATCTCCTCCTGAGGTGATGAGGTTCTGTATGCTCTGGGAGATGACGGTTTAGTGATGGGAGGTGGATCATGGTAGAGGGGGTGGTAGGAGGAGGTGTCTTCGAGTTGGCATCATGGCTTTAGCAGTGTAGAGGTCAGTGCACCAGACTACCACTGCACCCCCTTTATCTGCTGGTTTGATGGTGAGGTCGGCATTGACCCCAAAGGAAACTTCCATATCCGCCAGAGATTCACCTGTACCTCCACACATATCATCTATTGCATCCTTTGCACCCGATGTGGCCTCCTCTATATTGGGGAGACAGGCCGCCTACTTGCGGAGCGTTTCAGAGAACACCTCTGGGACACCCGGACCAACCAACCCAACCACCCTGTATCTCAACATTTCAATTCCCCCTCCCACTCCACCAAGAATATGCAGGTCTTTGGACTCCTCCATCGTCAGACCACAGCGAAACGACGGTTGGAGGAAGAACGCCTCATCTTCCGGCTAGGAACCCTCCAACCACAAGGGATGAACTCGGATTTCACCAGTTTCCTCATTTCCCCTCCCCTCAGCCTGTCTCAGTCAAATCCATCAAATTCAGCACCGCCTTCCTAACCTGCAATCTTCTTCCCGACCTCTCCGCCCCCACCCCAGTCTGACCTATCACCCTCACCTTGACCTCTTTCCACCTATCACATTTCCGACGCCCCTCCCCCAAGTCCCTCCTCCCTATCTTTTATCTTAGCCTGCTGGACCAACTTTCCTCATTCCTGAAGAAGGGCTAATGCCCGAAACGTCGATTCTCCTGTTCCCTAGATGCTGCCTGACCTGCTCCGCTTTTCCAGCAACACATTTCCAGGTCGGTATTGGAGCAGAGGAAGTGGAGAGCTGCACGTTTTGAGGGTGAGAAGTTGGAGTGGGGGATGGGGTAGATAGGTTGAGGCGGTTCATGTCTCGGTGGAAGTTGGAAATGAAGAAATCGAAGGCAGATAATAGGCCAGCGCGAGGTGTCCAGGTGGGTGGAGTGTATTGGAGGCCGGCAAAGGGGTCCTCAGAAAATAGGCGGGAGTCTTCATTGTCAAAGTAAGCTCTGAGGCGGAGGTGGTCGAAGAAGTGTTCGATGTCACAGCATGTATTAAATTAATTGATGTGTGGACGGAGGGGGATAAAGGTGAGGCCTTTGCTGAGGACTGATCATTCGTCCTCAGTGAGGGGGAGGTCAGGGGGAATGGTGAAAACTCGGCAGGACTGGGAGCTGGGGCGAGGCGTAGGTGTGGAGCTGGGGGAGGCGAACGGAGCCTGTAACTGGAGTGGGTGTGGTGTTAGGGGGAATGGGGATGGAGTCATGAGCAGGGGTGATGTTCCCCTCAGGGTTCTGGGGGCGGGGATAGTGTCGGTGGGACCTGGGGTTGGTGTCAGCAGAATGCAGGTGAGTAGCATTGATGGGGGCGGAAGTGGTGGCAAAAACGGCAGTGGGGGGGGCGTGGAAGTCACTGAGTGTGTGACATCAGCGATGATGTGAGGGGCGGAAGTGATGTCACTTGTGGTGCATGAGGAATTGTGAGCGGCGGAAATGGCATTTACTTTATTTTAACCAATAATTTCCTGTCACAAATCTGTTTGACAATGTCGTATTTTAATTACACTCAGTCCCTTACTGTTTCTTTCTTTTGGTCTTCATTCATATCTCCATGGTGTTCCAATATTTCAATCTTTCTCTTTGGACTTGGGAATTTCCATTCACCTCAGACCTGTCCCCCTCATCATCTGTGTCCATTTATAGCACACTGCATAATCTGGTACCAGAGGAGCCTATCCCAATAAAATAACTCAGTCTTCCCTGAGTACTGGTAGCAGTGCTTACTGGTCAGAACCACTTCTGATGATACCATTGTGTGATCCTGATACATTTCTGCACTCTGCTGATATCACTGTCTCTCTCCGTGTGATATCCCTCACTGTGTGGGTCTAATTGCTGCCTCTGTCAGTGTCTCTCACTCTTGCAGCTACTCCAGAACCTGAGCCAACAGCATTCTTCCCTCCAGAGGGAAGCAACTGCACAGGCCATGGATGGAGTCTAGGAATTTCCAGATCTCTGTGGGACTCAGTGTCACTCTCCATGTGTAACCTTCATTGTATTAGTCTAATTTCCCATTCTGTCTACTTCTCTGTTTCCTGTAGGTATTCCTGATGTCCCTGACTCAGCAGAATTCCCAATTCCTGACTCGTCCATCACCACATTGAAGACAGTTGGTCAGCCAGAGAGAGATGGAGAGTGAGATCTGGAGCCATCAGTAAATCCTGCAGCAGGTAAGATCACTCATAGTAAACAGCACAGGGAGGAGTTAGTGGACTTTAATTCAGACCCTGAGGGCATGATGTAGGAACAATGCTGGGCAAGGAACATGAGAAAATTCTCAGGCTTCATTATCACCATCTTGTCTGTAAATTCATCTGTCCCACAGAACCCTCGCTATGTCTGTCAGTTTCTCCATTGTCTGTTTCATCGATACCACTTCCCCTATCTCTATCAGCCCCTACAATCCTGCTTATCCCTGTAAGCTCCTCATATCATTAAAACGCTCCACGTCTCTTCCTTTGCCTTTAATCCTGGGTTCTGTCACATCTCTCCTTAACTGAAGAAAAACAACTCTTCAGTTCCTTAAGCCATCCTGGTCAGTGTAGTCCCAGACCTGGAAAACCTCCCTGCCTTTGTGACTTTTTTGAACTCCTACTACCTTCATGATCTCTGTAACCTTCCCCGTACATGTTCCATATATGTACCACCCTCTGTGTGAAAAAGTTGCCCCTGAGGTCTCTTTTATATCTTTCCCCTCTCAAATTAAATCTATGCCCTCTAGTTCTGGACTCCCTGACCCCAGGGAAAAGACTTTATCTATTTATCCCATCCTATTCATGCCCCTCATAATTTTGTAAACCTCTGTAAGGTCACCCCTCAGCCTCCGAAGCTCCAGGAATAACCGGCCCAGCCTGTTCAGCCTCTCCCTGTAGCTCAAATCCTCCAATCCTGGCAACATCCTTGTAAATCTTTTCTGAACCATTTCAAGTTTCACAACAATACGTCCGATAAGAAGGAGACCGGAATTGCACAAAATATTCCAACAGTAGCCTAACCAATGTCCTGTACAGCCACAACATGACCTCCCAACTCCTGTACTCAATACTCTGACCAATAAAGGAAAGCATGCTAAATGCTGTCTTCACTATCCTATCTCCCTGCGGCTCTACTTTCAAGGATCTGTGAACTTGCACTCCAAGGTCCCTTTGGTCAGCAACACTCCCTAGGACATTACCATTACATCTATAAGTCCTGCTAAGATTTGCTTTCCCAAAATGCAACACCTCACATTTATCTGAAATCAACTCTATCTGCCAGTTAGCCCATTGGCCCATCTGGTCCAGATCCTGTTGTAACCCTCTTCGCTGTCCACTACACCTCCAATTTTGGTGTCATCTGTAAACTTACTAACTATACATCTTTTTGCTCACATCCAAATCATTTATGTAAATGCCAAAAAGTAGAGAGCTCAGCACCGATCCTTGTGGCATTCCACTGGTCACAGGCCTCCAGTCTGAAAAACAACCCTCCAACACCACCCTCTGTCTTTTATCTTTGAGCCAGTTCTATATCCAAATGGCTACTTCTCCCTGTATTCCATGAGATCTAGCCGTGCTAATCAGTCTCCCATGGGGAACCTTGTCGAACGCCTCACTGAAGTCCATAGAGATCACATCTATCACCCTGCCTTTCAAACTCTTCTTTGTTACTTCAAAAAACTCAATCAAGTTTGTGAGACATGATTTCCCACGCACAAAGCCATGTTGACTATCCCTAATCAGTCCTTGCCTTTCCAAATACATGTACATCCTGTCCCTCAGGATTCCCTCCAACAACTTGCCCACCACTGAGTTCAGGCTCACTGGTCTGTCATTCCCTGGCTTGCCTTCACCACCCTTCTTAAAATGTGGCACTACTTTTGCCAACCTCCAGTCTTCTGGCACCTCACCTGTGACGATCGATGGTACAATTATCTCAGCAAGAGGCCCAGCAATCACTTCTCTAGCTTCCACAGAGTTCTCGGGTACACCTGATCAGTTCCTGGGGATTTATTCACCTTTAACCGTTTCAAGACATCCAGCACTTCCTCCTCTGTAATCTGGACGTTTTGCAAGATGTCACCATTTATTTCCCTACAGTCTACATCTTCCATAGGCTTTTCCACAGTAAATACTGATGCAAAATATTCATTTAGCATCTCCCCCATTTTCTGTGGCTCCACACAAAGGCTGCCTTGCTGATCCTTGTGGGGCCCTATTCTCTCCCTTGTTACCCTGTTTTCCTTAATATATTTGTAAAAGCCCTTTGCATTCTCCTTAATTCTATTTGTCACACCTATCTCATGTCCACGTTTTGCCCTCCTGATTTCCCTCTTCAGTATACTCCTACTTCCTTTATACTCTTCTAAAGATTCACTCGATCTATCCTGTCTATACCTGACATATGCTTCCTTCTTTTTCTGAACCAAACCCTCCATTTCTTTAATCATCCAGCATTCCCTATACCTACCAGCCTTCCCTTTCACCCTGATAGGAATATACTTTCTCTGGATTCTTGTTATCTAATTTCTGAAGGCTTCCCATTTTCCAGCCGTCCCTTTACCTGCGAACATCTGCCTCTAATCAGCTTTCAAAAGTTCTTGCCTAATACCGTCAAAATTGGCCTTTCTCCAATTTAGAACTTCAACTTTTAGGTCTGGTCTATCCTTTTCCATCACTATTTTAAAACAAATAGAATTATGTTCGCTGGCCCCAAAGTGCTCCCCCACTGACACCTCACTCACCTGCTCTGCCTTATTTCCTAAGAATAGGTCAAGTTTTGCATCTTCTCTAGTAGGTACATCCACATACTGAATCAGAAAATTGTCTTGTACACTCTTAAAAAAAATTCCTCTCCATCTAAACCTTTAACACTATGGCAGTCCCAGTCAATGTTTGGAAAGTTAAAATCCCCTACCATACCTACCCTACTATTCTTACAGATAGCAGAGATCTCCTTACAAGTTTATTTGGCAATTTCCCTTTGACTTTGGGGGGTCTGTAATACAATCCTAGAAAGGTGATCATCCCTTTCTTATTTCTCAGTTCCACCCAAATAACTTCCCTGGATGCATTTCTGGGAATATCTTCCCTCAGCACCGCTGTAAAGCTATCCCTTATCAAAAATGCCACTCCCCCTCCTCTCTTGCCTCCCTTTCTATCATTCCTGTAGCATTTGTATCCTGGAACATTAAGCTGCCAGTCCTTCCCATCCCTGAGCCATGTTTCTGCAATTGCAATGCGATCCCAGTCCCATGTTCCTAACCATGCCCTGAGTTAATCTGCCTTCCCTGTTAGGCCCCTTGCATTGAAATAAATGCAGCTTATGGTTCTGTTCGCTGAGCTGGAAGTTTTTGTTGCAAACGTTTCGTCCCCTGGCTAGGCGACATTATCAGTGCTTGGGAGCCTCCTGCGAGGCGCTTCTTTGATGTTTCCTCCGGTGTTTATATTGGTCTGTCCCTGCCGCTTCCGGTTGTCAGTTTCAGCTGTCCGCTGTAGTGGTTGGTATATTGGGTCCAGGTCGATGTGTTTGTTGATAGGGCAAGCCAGACAGAGAACAGCCAGGGAATTCCTAGAGGCATGGCATTCATCCACAAACTCCATCAACAGAACCACAACAACGAGCACCGAGCTTCAAATCTTCGCACAAACTTTAAATGCAGCTTAATTTATTAATCCCATCTTGTCCCTGCCTGTCCTGACTGTTTGGCTCACTTCTGTTCTCAGCCGTACCCGTCTCAGATCGAGTTCCCAAAATCCTCCCTGTGATTGTTACCATGCCCTGCATTCTTCCAAATCCGTGTAAAGTCCTCCCATTCCTAAAACCCACCCTGTATCTCTCACCTGTTCCATCTTCCACAACCCTCCCTATCTCTGTAAGACAGTTTCATCACACAATGGTCGTTCTGAGATAATTATGTCCCTCGCCAGTTGCACAATTTGTTATTCAAAGAAACACTGAAAACTAATTCTCTGAAATTCTCTTCCAATATCAACTTTGCCAGTGTGACTGTCCCAGATTATGGGGATCTTGAAGTTTCCCAAAATTATCACAATGTGTTTGTTAAAAAAATATTTCAATGAGTTCCTGAGTAACGCAATGATGAGCAATGGAATGCTGTTCGGTGGCTAAAACTGTTCTGATGCTTGTGTCCTTGGCAAGTAGTAGCCAGAATTTACATTCAGACTGACTCTACTTCATGATCTGAGACCAAATGCTTTCTCTGTGATATCTTTCTTACCCATTATTGTTAGCATTACCCATTTTGCCTGCATTTCCGTAAGTTTGTGATCCATTGAATATTTATGTCCAACTTTTGTTCGCCCTTTAACCATGTCGCTCTGGTGTCGAAATCTTTTTTATCTCAGTGTCAGAAATCAATCTACCTTATTGATAAGATTTCGTGCATTCAAAAAAAAACATAAGTTACTCTTTTCCACAATTTCCTGTCACAGATCTATTCCCTAATGTACATTCCCTGATGTAGTTAAACTCTGTCCCATCCTGTTCCTTTCTGATTGCCTTCAGTCACATTCCCATGTTGCTCCCATACTTCACCTTTTCTCTTTGTATTTGGAAAGCTCTTTTCACCTGGACCCTGTCCCAGTTTAAAACCCTGTCCATAAACCTACCGACATGATTGGCCAGGTCACTGGCTCCAGGACAGTTCCATAGGATCATCCTAATGGATTTTTTTATAAATCAGGTAGGGGATGTGGGTGTCTCTGGCTGACCAGCCTTTACTGCCCAGCCCTCGCTGCCCATGAGCTGAGTAGCTTGCTTGGCCATTTCAGAGGGCAATTGAGATGCAAACACTTTGCTGTGGGTATGTCGTGCAAACCACGTGAGGATGATCAGATCTCGTTGTCGAACGGACAAGTGGGCGGCACAGTGGCTCAGTGATTAGTACTCCTGCCTCACAGCACCAGGGTCCCAGGTTCGATTCCAGCCGCGGGCGACTGTGTGGAGTTTGCACATTCTCCCCGTGTCTGCGTGAATTGCCTCCGGATGCTCCGGTTTACTCCCACAGTCCACAGACGTGCAGGTCAGGCGAATTGGCCATGCTAAATTAGGTCGAGGGGGATAGATCTGAGTGGGTTACTCTTTGGAGGGATGGCGTGGATTGTTGGGTCGAAAGGCCTGTTTCCACACTGAATGGAATCTAATCTGAGGGATTGTGATTTTTGTACATCAGCAATGGTTTTGTATTTGTTTATGGATTGTTAATTGTTACTTTAAAAAATATTGATTTTAAATTCCACCATACCTTATGATGGGAATCAAACCTGCCTGCACTGAGCACGAGCTGAGGTTTTGTACAAATGCGCCCACAATCATGTTACTAGGCCATCACTTCACCTGCTCACTGGTTGCTCATCCCTGAGCACTGATACATGAAGCTAAACACATTCTTCCAACATTATTATGTGATCCTGAAGTCTTCCAGCATTCAGTGATATCACTTAGTCTCTCTCCATGTGGTATCCCTCACTGTGTGGGTCTAATTGCTGCCTCTGTCAGTGTCTCTCATTCTTGCAGCTACTTCAGATCCTGGGCCAACAGAATTCTCCACTCCAGAGAGACTCTTCAGCACAGGCCAGGGATGGAGTTTGGGATTTTCCAGATATCTGTTGGGCTCATTTCCATTCTCCTTGTGTAATCGTCACTGCATCAGTCTAATTTCCCATTCTGTCCATCTCTCTGTCTCCTGTAGGTACTCAGGAAGTTGCTGATTCAATAGACTTCCCAACTGCTGTGTGTCTCATCCATCACCTCATTGAACATGGTTGGTCAGCCAGAGAGACAAAGGGAAGGGAGATCTGGAGCCTTCAACAAATCCTGCAGTGAGGTAAGATCACCCACAGTGCACAGAGCCGGGAGAAATGGGAGGGCTGCAAACATTGTCTAACAATACATGATATAGATACTGTGCTGGAGGGGAGCACAGTATAGACACACCCCATGCTCAATCACCACATCTACTTTAACTTAAGTTGCACTGAGACAGCATCGGGAGTTCAGTGTTATCAATCTAGGCCTGTGCTGTCTTAGTGAGCATCAGGACAATAGAGGTTAAAGCAGGCCTCCGACGAGAGGTTGTGAATGCCGTCTGGGATCTTTCTGTTCTGTTCTCTTCCTCCAACACTGTACTAAGACTCACTACGCTGCAACACTGTATCTATGGCATGGCTTGTGCACAGTGTCTTCAGTCATTTTTAACTCCTATAACAGTAGTTGTCCCTGTAACCTGCTCCATTCCCAATAGTCCCTCCACATATTTGAGATGTATTGCATTCCCGATTACCATCCGCATCGCTATGACTTGCTTCAGTGTCTACAACATGCTTTATTTCGGTACTCTAATCCTCTTTAACTGGATACAGTGTGATACAGCACAGAAACAGAACCTGTGGTCCAACTCCTCAATGCTGCCCATGTTACCTAAACTGAACGAGTCTCATTTCCCTGCGTTTGGCCCTGAGCTCTTCAACGTTCTCCTCTCCATGTACCTCTCAAATGCCTTTTCCATGCTGTAATTGTTCTTGTTTCTCCCATGTGTCTGAGGCAGTTTGTTCCGTCTATATCCAATCCTCTGTGGATAATATTCCCCCTAAGCTCCCTCTTTAAATCCTTGCTCTCTCACCTCCTGTTTATACCCTCTAGTTTTGGACTCACCTACCCTTGGTTATTCACCATTCTTAGGGTCACTCCGTGGTCTCCTCTGCACAAGGGAAATATTGAGGACAATGTTACAAATGTCTCCAACGTATGTAACAAAGTGCTGGCCAATGTCGGCAAATGTGCCAAATGTCGCTTTCCCCACCCTGTCCACCTGGTACGCCACTTCCGAGGAACAATGTAACTTGCACCCCCTGGTCTCTCTCTCTCTCTCTGTTCGACAACCCTGGCCAGAGCCCTTACATTAACTGCATTAGTCCTCCCTGGTTTGTCTTAACAAAATCCTACACCTGACTTAAACTCCATCTTTCATTCCTTGGTCCACTGGCCCAGTTGGTCAATATCCCCTTTGATAACCGTATTTACTGCCCACGACACCATTAATCTGATCATCAACAAACTTTCGCACAATCACTCCTATATTTTCAACCAAATCGTTTATGTAGATGATGCACATCAGTGGACCCAGCCCTGATCCTTTCTTCAATAATGGAATAAAACCATATTCTTGTCATAGAGCCATACAGCATGGAAACTGACCCTTCAGTTGATACCCACCATAATCTAAAACTAAACTCTTCCCAGCTGCCTGTTGCTGGCCCATATCACTCCAACCCTTCCCTATTCACCTGTTTATCCAAATATCTTTTAAATGTTGTAATTGTACCCACATCAACCTGTTTCTCAGGAAGTTCATTCCACACTCAACCCACCCTCTGTGTAACAAATTGCCCCATATCTTTTTTTTTGAACATCTCTCTCCTCTCACCTTAAAAATGTGGCCCCTCCTCTTGAGACTCCCCCATCCTGAGGAAAAGGCAACTACCATAAAATTGATCTATATACCTCATTTGTTTTTCATAAACCTTTATAGCATCATGTCTCAACCTCCAGGTTGCAGTGAAAAAAGATTAAGCCTATCCAGTCATTTTTCAGAACTCAAGCCTTCCATACCCATCAATATCCTGGTAAATCTCTTTTGAACGCCCTGCAGCTTAATAATATCCTCACTGTTAAGTGGGCGACCAGAACTGGACAGAGTATTGCAGAACAGGCCTCACAAATGTCTGTGCAATCTCAACGTGACGTCCCGAATCCTCCACTCAATGGACTGAGCAATAATCAGGCATGCAAAGCACTGTCTTATCCATCCTATGATGCAAACTTCAAGATTTAAGTACCTGAACCCGGAGGTCCCTCTGCTCTAAAACACTAACCAAAGCCTTAACATTAATTGTATAAGCTCTACCCTTGTTTGTTTTACAAAATGCATTACCTCATATTTATTCAGATTGAATTCCATCTCTAGTTTTTCAGCCCATTCACTCACTTCATCAAGATCCCTTTGTAATCTCAGAAAATATCCTTCACTGTCCATGATGCTACCCTCCAGCCTGCCAGCCCATCACACATGGCTGTCAGTAATAAACATACCTTTGCTAGGGGCTCCACAATTTCTTCCTGAGCATCCCACAGTGTCCTGTGATACACCTAATCAGGTTCTGGGACTTGCCATAGCTTTGTGTTTTAAAACCTCCAGCACCACCTCTTCTATAATATGCACTCTTTTCAAGTCATAGAGATATACAGCATAGAAACAGACCCTTCGGTCCCCAAGTCATCCAGGCTTACCAGAAGATCTAAATAAATCCATTCCCTTTTCCAGCATTTGGCCCATATACGTGTACACCCTTACTATTCAGATGCCCATCCGGATACCTTTTAAATGTTGTAATTGTATCAGTCTCCATTACTTTCTCTCTCAGCTCATTCCATACACACATCACCATGTGTGTGAAGAAGCTGTCCCTTCAGTCCCTCTGTAAACCATTCACCTCTAACCTTAAACTTATGCCCTATAGTTTT
Source organism: Chiloscyllium plagiosum (assembly GCF_037043375.1). Classification (NCBI taxonomy): domain Eukaryota; kingdom Metazoa; phylum Chordata; class Chondrichthyes; order Orectolobiformes; family Hemiscylliidae; genus Chiloscyllium; species Chiloscyllium plagiosum. The sequence goes on from NW_028270171.1 coordinate 35,664,145, forward strand.
AGACTCCCCACCTCTGGGAAAAGACCTTGAATGCTTACCCTATCCATACCCCTCATGTTCATATAAACCTCTGTAAGGTCATCCCTCCGTCAACGATTCTCGAGTGACAGTAATCCCAGCTTATTCAGCAACAACCCAGGCAATATCTTGTTAATCTTTTCTGAGCCCTTTCAAGTTTCACAACATCCTTCCTGTAGCAGAGAGACTGGAATTTCAGAGAACTCCAATTGTGGTCTAATGTATTACTCTTGTTCCCTGAGTTCCCCAGTCTTTCTCCACAGTAAATTCTGGAGTGAAAAAATTGTTTAGGATCTTAGCAAATATCCTGCAGTTCCAAACATCGATGGCCTCATTGATCTTTTTTGGACATTATTTTGTCCTGAGTTACTTATGCACTCTTAATATACTGATACAATCACTTTTGGTTTCCCCTTTCTTTCTCTGCTGAGGCTATTTCATGTGCCCTTTCTCCATTCCTGATTTCTACCCAAAGTGTATTCCTACAGCCGCTGTGATCCTCAGGGATTCCCTTGATCCAGCCGGCTATACCTGACACGTGCCCCCTTTTCCTTGACCAGACCCTCAATAGACAGCCAGTGTTTCCGAATGCTGTCAGCATTGACCTGCACACAAACAGGAACATGCTGGCGCTGATCGATCAGTTTATCTCACTTTTAAAATATTCTCACTTGCCAGACTTCCCTTTCCCTGTAAATAATTCCCTTCCCCAATCCCATTTTGAAAGTTCCTGGCTAATACGATCAAGATTGGTGTGGCCCCATTTTATAACTTGAACCTGTGGACCAGGCCTGTCCTTTACCAAAGCTATTTTCAAACTAATAGAACTGTGTCATTTTTGGGAAAATGCTTTCCCACTCACATCTCAGTCCCTTTCCCTACCTTAATTCCCAGGTGGAGGTCAGGTTTTGCCGTTTCTCTTTTCAGGCCATTTACATATTGATTGGGAGTTTTCTGGAACACAATTACCAAATTCCTCGCTTGCAAACGCTGAACACTGGCAGTCCCAGTTGAGGTTTGGAAAGTTCAAAAATCGTACCATAACAATCCTATTATTATGGTTGATATTTAAGATGTCCCGACATATTTGTTCCTCAGTCTGCCATTGATTATTCGGGGTCAGTAGGACAATCGTGTCAGAGTGATGACCCATTCTTATTTCTCAGTTCCACTAACATAGCTTCACTGGGTGATCCTACAGGAATATTCTCTCTCAGTACTGCTGTGATGATTCATGCAATCAAAACCCACCACCACGCGTCCTCTCTTGCCTCCCCTTCGATGCTTCCTGTAGCATCTCTACCTTGAAACAATGAACTGCCAGTCCTGCCCCTCCCTCAGCTGTGTTTCTGTAATAACTATAATATCCCAGTCTGATGTTTCAATCCAAGCCCTGAGTTCATCTTCCTTAGCTGTCAGGCCCCTTGCATTGAAATACATGTAGTTTAATAACCAGTTTTCCCCCTTTCCCTGCTATGTTCTTGCCTGCCTTGTCTTTTGAAATCGCTCTCTTTAACTTGTGTACCAGCCTCAATCTTCTTTCTGACCTTACGACTGTTTAAGGTCCAACACCCTGCCAGATTAGATTATATCCTCGAGCAGCTCTAGCAATTCACCCCACCAGGATGTGGGTCCCTCTCCTGCTCCCAGTTGAGGTGTCTTTCCCACCCTGTCTCCCTGTGCTGACACTTTCAGGGATCTATGGACTTGTCCACCAAGGTCCCTGTATTCCTCAGTACTCCGCAAGGACCGACCGTTCATTATGTCTGTACTTCGCTTATCGTACCTCCCACAGAGTGTTACCTCACTTCAATCAGAACTAAACTCTGCTTAGCTTATCATCCGATCGACATCGGGCTGCAGACAGAGACCACCCCCCTCACTGTGAACAACACCCTTACCTTTCATGTCATCTGCAAACCGACTAATAATACCTTCTGCTTTCACTTCAAAGTTACTATTTGACAGAATAACCAGCAATGGTTCCTGCACAGATCCCTGTGGTACATCCACTGGTGAAAGTATGCTATCCACCAATTTTGCATCCAATTTGCGAACTTGCCTTGGAACCCAGTCCTTTTGGACCAGCCTTCCATGTTGGATCTTGTTAAATAACTTATTCAAGTCCGTGTAAACCACATCATCTGCACTGCCGTCATCAATATACTTAAGCACCATTTCAAAAAACTGAACTGAATTCCTCAGACAGTATCTTCCTCTGCCAAATCCGTGATGACTAAACCGAGTTGATCCTTACCTTTGCAAATGTTGATTCATCCTCAGAATTGTTTCCAATAATTTCCCTCCCCCTGCTGTCAGACTATCTGCTCTGTAATTACCTGGGCTACCCCTGCTGCCCTTCTTGAACAAAGGAACCACATTAGCGATCCTCCTTCACCTGTGTCCAGCAAAGTATTAAATATATCCACCAGGGCCCCAGCAATCTCTGTATAATTAGCATGGGGTCAAAGAATGCTGGTTCAGACAGTGACACTCACATCCCATGAAAGAATAAATAAAAATACATATATCCCTCCCTATCTCTGACACACTCCACAACTGCAGCAATCCTTACTGGCTTTGTAACACCATTCAGCTCCTGACAACTCTCTGTAACACTGTCACCACCTCCAGCACCTTCACACCTCCCTGTTTCTATTGTGTCAATAAACGCTGACAATGATTCCCCTTCCCATTGCCCTCCCCCTGCTAGCAGACCCTTTGCAGTCCCTTCAAAACTTACTCCTAAAACACTCTTTCATTTCAGGATTTTTAAGTATTTTGTAGCGATCTTCTCAGCCTGATAATCTAATATGATCCATTTTGTCCTGAGTGAGGGAACAGTGGGGATGTCTTAGTGAGGTTTTGTCTGTTTCAGGATAGTTTTGTTGAGTGTTTAATACTGTTCCTTCAAATGTTTTCCACTGTTCATTTACAGACACAAGTTTGAGTCTGTTTAGCCTGTTACCTTGGTCAGTTCTCCTCTTCAACTCATGTAATTGGCTATTTTTGTTTCTAGTTGGAGCTCGTCCTTTCTGTGATTCACTTTAAAACTTTATATTTCTTTAAACTGCACTTTATCGCAATTTCCCAGAGGATCTGTCCAGGTGACATTACTCATTCACGAAGTTTCATCACACAACAGTCGCTCTGAGACAGTTACGTCTCTATCCAGTTGCACAATGTGTTATTCTAAGAAACACTGAGAAAACATTCTCCGAACTCCTTTTCCAATATCACTCTTGTCAGTGTGACTGTCCCAGATTATGCGAATATTGACGTTTCACTAAATTTTCACAATGCCTTTATTAAAAATTCCATTGAATTCCTGCTTATTGCAGTGACGAGTCATGAATTGCTATTCGGTGGTTTAAAACTGTTCTGCTGCTTGTGTCCTTGGCAAATAGTAACCAGAATTTACATTCAGACTGACTCTACTTCATGATCTGATGCCAAATGCTTTCTCTGTAATGCCTTTGTTACCCATTATTGTTAGCGTCGTCCATTTTGCCTGAGTTTGCACAAGGTTGTGAACCATTGAATATTTATGTTCCACCTTTTGTTCGCCCTGTAACCACATCTCTCTGGTGTCTAAGTCTCTTTTATTTCTGTGTCACAAATCCATCTACCTTGTTGCAGAGACTTTGTCCATTAAAATAAAACATAATTTCCTCTTTCCCACAATTTCCTGTCACAAATAGATTTGCTGATGAACAGTTTTAGTTAAACTTTGTCCCATCCTGTTCCTTTCTGTTGTCTTCGGTAACATTTCCATGCTGCTCTGATGCTTCACGTTTTCTCTTTGGATTTGGAAAGCTCCTTTCACCTGAATGCTGTCCCTGCATCCTCTCTGTCAGTTTAAAGCCCTGTCCATAAACCTACCGACATGATTGTCCAGCATACTGGTCCCAGCACAGTTCCAGGGGAACAATCTGAATGGATTCTTTTTAAAAATCCGGTATGGGATGTGGGTGTCTCTGGCTGACCAGCCTTTATTGTCCATCCCTTGCTGCCCTTGAGCTAAGCAGCTGGCTCGTCCATTTCACAGAGTAATTGAGAGGCAAACACTTTGCTGTGGGTATGTTGTGCAGACCACGTGAGAGTGAACTGTTGTCGTTCTCTGAAGGTCAATTGTTTGGATTTTTATCAATTCTTATTTATGGATTGTTAAGTCCAATTTTTAAAAAGTATATTCATTTAAAATGCCACCATTTCAAATGGTGGTATTCAAACCTGCCTCCACTGAACATTAGCTGAGGTTTGGGATACATGCTGTAGCAATAATACCACTAGGCCATCACTTCGCCTGCTCACTGGTTGCTCATTCCTGGCCAGTTATACCAGTGCATTATGAAGCAAAGCCCATTCTTCCGACATAATTGTGTGATCCTGCCATCTTCCTGCACTCTAGTGATATCACTCAGTCTCTCTCCATGTGGTATTCTTCACTGTGTGGGTCTAATTGCGACCTCTGTCAGCGCCTCTCACTTTTGCATCTACTGCAGATCCTGAGCCAACAGAATTCTCCATTCCAGAGTGACGCAGCAGCACTAGCCATAGATGGAGACTGGGATTTTTCAGATCTCTGTGGAACTCAGTGTCATTCTCCACATGTAACTCTGACTGCATCAGTCTAATTTCCCATTCTGTCTATTTCTCTGTCTACTGTAGGTACTCAGGAAGTCCCTGACTCAATAGACTTCCCAACTGTTGGGTGAATCGTCCATCGCCACATTGAAGATGGTCGGTCAGCCAGAGAGACAAAGGGCAGGGAGATCTGGAGACTTCAATAAATCCTGCAGTGAGGTAAGATCACTCCATGCACAGAGCCATGAGATGGCTCCAATCATCAGCTAACAAGACATGACATGGATATAGTGCTGGAGGGGGAGCACAGTACAGACATACCCCAGGCTCAATAACTACCCCGACTGTAGGTTTTGTTGTATAAGTCGGCAGCGGGGGTGTCACAGTTATCAATCAAGGCCTGTGCAGTCTTAGCGAGCATCAGTACAACAGAGGGGAAAGCAGCTTCCCATGAGTGGGTTGTAATGCTGACTGGAACTTTCTGTACTGTGCTGTCCCTCCAACACTGGACCAGTGTCACGTCTTGTGGACCAAATATCTGACATCTCCCACATATTCTTTGCTCAAATTCCTGCTGACTGCTGAGGACCTGTCGTACAGTCATATCAAACTGACGACCCATTCTCATTTCTCAGATGCACTATTATAGCTTCACTGAGTGATCGCCAGGAATATCCTGTCTAAATTCTGCAGTGATGTTTTCACTGATCAAAACTCCCGCTCCTCTTCCTCCTCCTCCTCAAATGCCTCTCCTTCACTTCTTCCTGTAGCATCTGTACCCCAGAACATTAAGTTGCTTGGCCTATCCTTCCCTCAGCTGTACCTCTGTAATTCCTGTGATATCCCAGTCCCATGTTCCTATGCATGCCGTACATTCATCTGCTATTCCTGTCAGCCATTTTATATCTAAGTAAATGCAGTTTAATACATCAGCTTTCCCTCATCGCCTGCTGTGCTCTTGTCTACCTTGTCAATTGAAATGACTCTCTTGAAATTCTGTCCTAGCCTCAACCTTCAGACTGTAGCCTGAGACCAAAACCAATCTTCCACCAATTTTGGATCCAATTTCCAACTTGGTTTAGATCCCATGGGCTCTTCCCTTCAGGATGAGCCTTCCATGTGGGACCTTGTCAAAGACCTTAATGAACTCCATGAAACCCGCATCATCTGCACTGCCCCCACCCCCATCAATATTTTTAATTGCAATTTCAAAGAAAATTTAGCTGAATTCATCAGACAGGATCTTCTCCAACAAATCCGTACTGAGTATCCCGAATCGATCCCTACCTTTCCAATTATAGATTCAAATTGACCCTCACAATTGTTTCCAATAGTTTCCCTCACACTGATGTTGGGCTATACACTCTAAATTCTGAATCAACGGGTGCTGGAAGAGCACAGCAGTTCAGGCAGCATCCGAGGAGTTGCTGAAGCTCTTCCAGCACCATTGATCCAGAATCTGGTTTCCAGCATCTGCAGTCATCGTTTTTACCTATACACACTAAATACCTGGCCTATCCCTGCTGCCCTTCTTGAATTTCATCTGTGGCTAGTAAAGTATTAAATTTCTCTGCCAGGGCCCCAGCAATCTGCTCCCTTATCTTCCACAGCAGCCTGGGTACTGGGGATTTCTCCACCTTTTAGGCCTGTGAAAACATTTAATACCTTCTCCCTATTGATCTTAACATGATCTGGGACCTCACCATCCCACTTAAATCCCCGACTACAATGTCTTTCTCCTGTGTGAATACAGATGGGAAGTATTCACCTCACCCACTTCCTCTGGCTCCATGTATCGATTGTCCCTTTGGTTTCTAATAGGCCCCACTCTTTCCCCAGTAATCCACTCACTCTAACAAGCTGATAAAATATCTTGTGGCTTTTCCTCAATTGTATCTGCCAAATATATTTCTTGTCTTTTGTTTGCCTTTCATTTTCGACAATCCCCTTTCACTCGATGAAATTTTGTTTTTATTGCACTGTACTTGCTTTATGAAATTCACAATATCACTGAATCAATGTTTGCTGGACATGCGGCCTTTACTATTCACTCGACAGGAACACGCTGGCCATGGATTCTCACTGTATCACTCCCACTTTCCGAATATAGATCCAACTGCAGGTAGTTCCTCACAGTCTCTGTCTAATGATACTGATAGGAGATACTGATACTATTGATACTGATAGGTGACTCCGTTGTGAGGGGGACAAGCAGGAGACTGTGTGGCTGCATAAGTGACCCCAGGATGGTCTGCTCCCTCCCGGGTACCAGGGTCAAGAATGTCTCTGAGCAGTTGCAGAACATTCTGATGGGGGGCCGTGAACAGCCAGAGGTCATTGTGCAATTGGTACACATGCCATAGTTAAACAAAGAGCTGGGGACTTGTGAAATGTGCACAGGTAGTTTGATTAAATTATATTCACTACATTATAGAAACAGGCCCTTTGGCCCAACAAGTCCACACCGAGCCATCAAAGAGTAACCCACCCAGACACATTCCCCTCCCCTATATTTACCCTTGACTAATGCGCCTGACACTATGGGCAATTTATCATGGGCAATTCACATAACCTGTACATCTTTGGATTGAGGGAGGAAACCGGGGCGCCCAGAGGAATCCCACTCAGTTTGGTAAGAAGTTAAAAAGCAAGACCTCAGGATAAGGGATCTCCCGATTACCCCCAGTACCGTGTGCCAGTGAGGATAGAAATAGAAGGATAGGCCAGATGGATATGTGATTGAGGAGCTGCTGTAGTGGGCAGGCTTTTCAGTTCTTGGATCATTGGGACCTCTTCTAGGGTAGAGGTGACAGGTTGGACTTGAAGCAGAGGGGCACCAGCATCCCTGTGGGGTGATTTGTTCACCTTACCCAGGAGGGTTTAAACTAGTTTGGCAGGGGGTAGGGACTCTGAATAAGAGAGGGACCATCGACCTGTCAGGGGAAAATACATCAGCCATCGAGAACAAGTTTCCTATTCAGGATATCCAGGGACACAGTCAAGGCAGGGAAAAGATTTTTTGTTTAAAGGGCATTTATTTCAATGCACAAGGTCTGACTGGTATGGCAGATGGGCACAGAGCATGGATTAGCTCTGAGAGCTGGGATATTATAGCCATAACAGAAACATGGCTGAGAGAAGGGCAGGACTGGCAGCTCAGTGTTCCAGGATAAAGAAACTACAGGAGTGTTAGAAGGACAAGTATGTGAGGGGGTGAAGAGGGAGATTTGTCCTTTTGATAAGGGAAGACGTAGCCACAGTGTTCAGAGAGGATGTTCTTAAGTGGTCATCAAATGAGGTCACATGGTTAGAAGTTAGAAAGAAGAAGAGGGTTCACTTTGTTGGGACTGTATTGTAGACTGTTGTAGACCCAACAGATACCAGAGGAGCAGATATGTAGAGAGAGTGTAGATAACTATAGGAATAATAGAGGAGTATTGGCTGGACATTTTAATTTTCCCTGTATTGACTGGAAAGCCAGAGTATAAAAGACCTGGAAGGAGAGGAATTTTTCAAATATGTCCAAGAAAGGTTCCTAAATCAATATGCAGAGGGCCCTACTCTACTCAGGCGGGTGCAACACTGGACCTCCCCTCAGAAAACGTGGTCGGGCAAGTGACTAAGTGTCATTCAGAGAGCACTTTGGGTCCAGTGCCCACAACTGTCTTAGTTTTAACATAGTTATGGAAAAAGATCAGCAGGTCCACAGATTGAAGAGGATAACTGGAACAGGGCCAGGTTTGGGGCCATTCTGCAGGATCTGGCCAGCGTCAATGCCGTGAATTTGAAATTGCACAACGCCCAGTTATAATCCAACTCGCTTTGGAAGCGCTGGTGATCACTGTAACAGATGAAAGGCTTAAACTAAATTTGTTTGATATTATATTCCATGACACTGCCATCCTGTTGCTATAAATTCTGTACCTTAGGATTGTGCTCCACAACCACCTGATGAAGAAGCAGTGCTCTAACAGCTAGTACTTTCAAATAAACCGGTTGGACTGGAACCGAATGTCGGGTGATTTTTAACTTTGTCCACCCTCAGTCCGACACCGGCACCTCCACATTATGATTCCAATCGATTGGGCGAGTCTGTTTGAAGGAAAAGAAACAACTGGCAAATGGGAGGCTTTTCAAAGTGTGATCTCAAGAATCCAGGACCAGGCTGCTCCATTGGAATAAAGGGAAAAGCTGGCAGGGATCCTTGGCTGATGAGGGATAATAAGGCGCTGGTCTTGAAATGAAGATTGCATGCATTGGGTTTAAGCTTTCTGTACCTACGTAAACTCTTCCATTCTTAAAGACACGATCAATCTGTGGAGACCCTACAATCCCCTCAGTCTCTGTAACATTCCTAACCTGCAGAAGTCATTCCAATGCCTGTGACTCTTCCGATCCAGTTCCTATACGACCCTCTATCTATGTGATATCTTCCCATTGCCAGCACCCACCCTGTCAATGTAAGCTCCTCCAGTGTCTCCATCCATCTACTCATTTCCATAATCTTCTCCAGCTCTTACATGTGTAAACATCACCCTCCCCTACAACGCTTCCCACTTTGACCAAACTGGAGGAGGTTACTAATGCTCCCTAATCTGTGAAACTGTCTCCAACCAAAATTGCTGTCTTTATCACTTGGAAAATCTGTATGATTCCATACCCTCCATGTCTAAATAACCTGCAGAAGCTAAGCCTTCCTGTATCTATAAACATCTACAGTCACGACTACCCTCCATATGTCTGTTTGTTCTTCCAATCTGTACAACCCACTTTATCTCTGTACTTAGCTCCATTCACCTGAAACATTCCTGTCTGTGTAAAACACCCCATCCTACCAACATCCTTATCCCTGTAAACTGATCCATCCCTCCCAAACTCCCCAGCTCCATGAAACCCCTGTAGCCCTACAGCTCTCCACATTTCTGTAACCTCCTGTGGCTCCTTGCTCCTCCCTTCTTGTGAAACCACCTCCAGTCGCCCTCTGTCTCTGTTACCTCATACAACCTTAAAAACGCCTCCTCTTTGTGTCTCTTCATTCAGACCCCATCCTCTTCAGCTTCCCGAAACCTCTTCCTGCCATCATAACCCTCGCTATTTAGAACATAGAATAGGACAGCCCAATACAAGCCCTTCAGCCCTCGATATTGTACTGACCTTTTATCCTACTCTTAAGACTAAACTAACCTACATAACCTACATTTTGCTATAATCGCTGTGCCTATGCAAGAGTTGCTTAGGTGTTCGTAATGTGTCTGAATCTACTTCCACAGCTGGCAGTCCATTCCACGCACCCACCACACTCTGTGTAAATAACTTATCTCTAATATCTAAGCTAAATCTTTCGCCAATTACCATAAAAATATGTCCCCTTGTGATAGCCATTTTGCCATGGGAAGTTGTCTCTGGTTATCCACGCGATAGATGCCTCTCATTACCTTGTACACATCTATCATGTCACCAGTCTTCCTTGTTCACTCTGATCTGAAAAGCCCGAGCTTCCACAACCTAACTTCAATTTGCATGCTCTCGAGTGCAGACAGCATCTTGCTAAGTATCCTCTGCACTGTTTTAAAGCTTCCACATCCTTCCTATAATGAGGTGAACAGAACTGTTCACAGTATTCCAAGTGTGGTGTAACTGGGGTTCTATAGTGCTGCAGCAAAATCCTGGATCTCTTAAACTCAAACCCCCACTAATGAAAGCCAACACACCATACGCCTACTTGAGTAGTTCAGGGACACAATGTTCGTGCACACTGCTAAGTATCCTGCCTTTAACCATGTAAAGTTTTTTTTTCCTGCAGAATCCTCCAATCTGAAACCATCCCTATCTTTGTAACTTCCTCCAGTCCCTACAACACTCATAAACTGTGAAACCTCCTCAAGTCCCTATATTCCTAATGCCTGCAAAATGCTCCAGGCGCGATATCCCTCCCTGACTCTGTAAATGCCACCGGCCTCCAGCGCCCTTCTGGGGAACACTGCAGAGGAAGGAAGAGTTGTAGAGTCCGAGCCATGTGACAGAGGTAGGAAGGGCTGCAGAACCTTGAGGATGGTACAAACATGGGAAGGGACGTGGGTCCTGTAGGAATGTAGAGGGAGCGGGATTCATAGAGCCTGTAGGATGGAACCAAGAATGGATTACGGAAACTGAAAGATGTTATGATTTGAACCACAGATCATTTTGATTGAACCATTCAGCCCCTCTTAGAGTCAAAGAGATGTACAGCATGGAAACAGACCCTTCGGTCCAACCCGTCCATGCCGACCAGATATCACCACCCAATCTAGTCCCACCTACCAGCATCTGGCCCATATTCTTACAAACCTTCCTATTCATATACCCATCCAGATGCCTTTGTGTCAGCCTCCACCACTTACTCTGGCAGCTCATTCCATACACGTAGCAACCTCTGCGGGAAAAAGAATTCTCCTTAAGTCTTTTTTATATCCTTCCCCTCGAACCATAAACCGATGGCCTCCAGTTCTGGACTGCCAAACCAAAGGGTAAAGACTTTGTCTCTTTACCCTCTCCATGCCCCTCATGATTTTATAAACCTCTACAAGGTCACCCCTCATAATTTTGTAAACCTCTATAAGGTCACCCCTCAGCCTCGATGCTCCAGGGAAAACAGCCCCAGCCTGTTCAACCTCTTTCTATAGCTCAACCCCTCCAATCCTGGCAAAATCCTTGTAAATCTTTTCTGAACCCTTTTAAGTTTCACAAGGTCACCAGAATTGCACATAATATTCCAAAAGTGACCTAACCAATGCCCTGTGCAGCCACAACATGACCTCCCAACTCCTGTACTCAATATTCTGACCAATAAAAGAAAGCATACCAAATGCCTTCTTCACTATCCTACCTATCTGCGACTCTGCTTTCAAGGAACTGTGAACCTGCACTCCAATTTCCCTCTGTTCAGCAACACTCTGTCAGGCCTTACCATTAAGTGTATAAGTCCAGCAAAGATTTGCTTTTGCAAAATGCAGCACCTCGCATTTATCTGAATTAATCTCCACCTGCCATTTCTCAGCCCATTGGCCCATCTGATCCCATTGTAGTCAGATGTAACCTCTTTCACTGACCACTACACCTCCAATTCTGTTGTCAACTGAACACTTACAAACTATACCTCTTATGCACACATCCAATTCAGTTATGTAAACAATGCAAAGTATTGGACCCAGCACCGATCCTTGTGGCACTCCACTGGTCACAGGCCTCCAGTTTGAAAACCAACCCTCCCCCACCAGCCTCTGTCTTCTACCTTTGAGCCAGTTCTGTACCAATTGGCTAGTTCTCCCTGTATTCCGTGAGATCTAACCTTGCTAACCAGTCTCCCATGGGGAACCTTGTTGAACGCCTGACTGAAGTCCATATAGATCACATCCACCGCTCTGCCCTCATCAATCTTCTTTGTTACTTCTTCAAAAATCTCAATCAAGTTTGAGAGACATGATTTCTCACTCACAAAGCAATGTTGACTGTCCCTAATCAGTCCTTGCCTTTCCAAATACATCCTGTCCCTTACGATTCCCTCCAACAACTTGCACACCGATGTCAGGCTCAACAGTCTATAGTTTCCTGGATTTTCTTTACTGCCTTCCTTAAATAGTAGCAACACGATAGCCAACCTCCAGTCTCCTGGTTCTGACGTCCTGTTTTTAGAGATCTTTACCGGAATGGGTGAGCACAGCTTCAAATTGCCAAGCTGTGAGATGTGAATTCCGTTGTGAATCTATTTGCCCGTTCTGTCTATGTGCCTGATACTGACCTGGTGGTGCTCTGGTAGAAAGCACTCTCCGTAACATCCAGATCTATTTTACTGACCAGAGCTCACCTCATCAAAGCCTTCATTTAGAATGTTCTTTATTTTAATATTTTTAAATGGCAGGTTTGTGAGATGCAGGAATTGAGGAGTTGTCATTTTTGAAAGAATGAAAATTTTGTCATTGAGCCTGACCCATGCAATGGGGATTTGTGGATTCTGTTGTTGTCTGCAGACTATCACTCAGAGGATTGTATCACCAGGGAATCTGAGTGCAGATGGTCTTTGCCTGGTAGAATGTGAATTTACCAGTTTATGTCAGCTAGGACGCAATGTTTCTGGAAATGTACAACTGTGTAAATACTTCACCGACTGGTTCAGGAGTGAGTGCACTGGGCTCTTAGCACCAGGAACTGGGAAACCTCATGCTGTTTGTATGTGGGGCTTGGCACCAGACTGGGTGAGAGCAGCTCCCTGAGTAAATGACGGGAACGGAGCTTGGGATCCTCCTGCTGTGTTTGACCTTGTGCCATATCGTTATCTCCCTCTCATGAGCGAGCGTGTCATGTTCTCCAGTCCTGACAATGTCCACACCCTGTAAACACTTCTTGCTGTTGAACATCTCCCTTCTCTCTCACTCCCTCCAGCCCGTCCAACCTGGCCTTCGTCCCATATCTCCTGCAGTCCCAAACAACCTTGCTCTTTGTTATCGCAGTGCTTTCCTTTCAGCTGTGTGGGAACAAACCTGAAGTGGGTTTAGGCCATTGGGAGAAAAAGACAACTCCCTCTTCTCCACCTTTGTCAAACAGAGTCTCGTTGTCTGCCTCTCTCCCATAAGGAGAAGGAAGCATCCTTTCAGCATCCACCCTGTCCATTCCCCTGAGTATCTGTATATTTTAATGAGGACAGTTGTCCTCCTGATGACCATCAGTGGCACAGCACCGAAGTGACATGTTTATGTTCTCTAATTTTTGCGACCACTACCTTTTGCTCGACCCCGCCATCATTCTGAAGCCTCCCCCAGTCTGGACAGTGCTCCAAACCACTAATTACCGAGAATTCCCCAACCCTCTATCTCCGTAAACTCCCCACATTCCTACAATCCTCCTTGTTTGTGAGAACCCCTCCAGCTTCTACAGTCCAGCCAAATTATTGCATTTCCTCCAGCCCTCACCATCTCCGTATGCTCCAGTCACTACATTTCTCCATGCATCTGTAAACCCCTCAAGCCGCTCCAAATCTACCTATCTTTCTAAAGTCCAACAGTTCCAAAAACCATCCCTCTACATGAAACTTCCACCAGAGACCACTGGCCACCATATCTCTGTAATTCCCTGCTCGTCTCTCTATCTCTGTTCCTAGCTTCAGTCCCTGTAACTCTACTTCCATATACAACATCATCAAGTCCCTGCAATCCTCCCGAACTGTGGAACCTCCAAAAGACCTTACAATTCTATCTCGGTCTCTAACTGCCTGCAGTGATTTGAAACTTCGGCAATTAGAGTCAGAGAATCATAGAGATGTACAGCATGGAAGCAGACCCTTTGACAATCCAGTCGCACCAATCAGCACCTGGCCCATCTCCCTCTAAACCCTTCCTATTCATATACCCATCCAGATGCCTTTTAAATGTTGCAATTGTACTAGCCTCCACCACTTCTTCTGGCTGCTCATTCCAAACACGTACCACCCCCTGTGTGAAAACGTTGCTCCTTAGGTCTCTTTTATATATTTCCCCTCTCACCCTAAACCTATGTCTTCTAATTCTGGACAGCTGACCCCAGGGAAAATACTTTGCCTATTTATCCTATCCATGCCCCTCATGATTTTATAAACCTCTATAAGGTCACCCCTCAACCTCTGACATTCCAGGGAAAGCAACCCTGTTCAGCCTCTCCCTGTAGCTCAAATCCTCCAACCATGGCAAAGTGCTTGTAAATCTTTTCTGAACCCATTCAAGTTTCACAACATCCTTCCGATAGGAAGGAGACCAGAATTGTACACGGTATTCCAAAAGTCGCCTAACAATGTCCTGTACAGCCGCAACATGACCTCCCAACTCCTGTGCTCAATATTCTGCCCAATAAAGGAATGCATACCAAATGCCTTCTTTGCTATCCTATCGACCTGTGATTACTTTCAAGGACCTCTGTACTTCATTTGAAAAATTGGATAGACAGATGGAGTGGCCTTGTGGGTAAAGCTAGTTCAGTCTAAGCTGTTAGGCAGAACCAGTGAGGTATGCGCAGCGCTGTCTCATGAGTGGTCAAGAGATGATGCACATGTCAAACAGGCTATTATGAGTGCTTATGGATTAGTACCAGAAGCATATCGACAGCTGTTCAGAAACATAAAGAAAGAACCAGGGCAGACTTATGTGGAGTTCCATCCAATTAAACATAGTAATCTTTCTGCAACATCTCCAGTCTCCATGCGTCTCTCTGTCATGGTGAGCTGCTCCAACCCCCCACAAGCTTTCCTGCCTGTGTACACCATCAAGTTGATACAATCCTTCTGATTTCTGTCGTGTCCTGCAGACCCGTTTTTGTGAATTCTGCCAAACACTAATACTCTCCCTATCTGTGTAAATACCTCCAGTCTTTACAATCCCCTTTACTTTGCAGTCCCCACCAGACCCGAAAGCCATCGCTATCTTTGAAAGCTCCTTCAGGTCTATATCTTCCAACGTGCTGAAACCCGCTCTCACCATTGCAACCCTCATTATTTCCTAACGTTGTTGAGTCTCTAAAGCCATCCCTATCAGTTTAATCTCCTCCACTGCATACAACACTCCCAATCTGTGTAATCTCTTCAATTCCTTCAGTTCCTATATACCTATGTATTGGTGTGACTTCTTTGTGGCCATTGTATCCTTGTTTATGTCTTCAAAAGGCTCTGCTCGCTGTAGCACATCCTATGCTCATAAGTGAATCTGATCTCTCACAAGCCTCTCTATGACTCTCTCGTCCAGTCTCTATAAGCTTCCCTATCCCTGTCGTAACTTGCAGCATGCACAGCACTCACTCTCTCTGAAGTACATTCCAGAGCATAAAATCATCTCTCCTTTCAAGTTTATTCAGTCCACAATTTCCTCCCTATCCGTGCAACATTCTCCAGTCTATATCATCTTCCATGTGCTTGCAACATTCTCCAATCTGTACCACCCTCCCTTTCCCTGTAATATTTTCCAGTCCATACCATCCTCCCTATCACTGTGATATTCTCCAGATCCCACAACTGTTGCTAAATGTACCACATCCAGGAATCATGCGAATGTTTCTACCCCTGATCAGTATAGTCCATGTAATGCTCCACAACCTTGTACACATCCCTATCTCTGGAATCTAATCAAAGACACTTTATCTCTCTAACTTCCTTCAAACAATAAAATGTTTTCTCCTGTAAATGTTCGCTAGCAACTGCAGCTATGCTTAACCCTGCAAGATCGTCGCGCTCCCAAATATCTCTCCAACTCTTGTGACCTCTATCCATCCCTCAAAGATCCTCTCTCGGTGACATGCGCCATGCATTTGCAACAAGGCAGATGGAATGATAGCATTAACTGAAGAGAACATATGATCGAAATGTTGTTATGGCGATGTGGCTGCAGAATGATCATGGCTGGGATGTGATTATTGAGGGGTTGTAGGGATTTAGGCAGGATCAGCAAAAAAACCAAACAAGGTCCTGTTTTGTTGTGAAGAAAGGATGCGTCAGTGCATTAGTGAGACAGCCAATTTAATCTGGCAATCAAAATATAGAGTAATGTTGAATGGACAACTTTCAAACAGCAAGGGGAATCTGGACGATCAAATCACAATCCATGGAATCAATGGTCATTGTTAAGTTGGATACAATATTTTCTTGGTGATAGTAGACAGAGGCATGTGGAGTGGTGAATTTCTGATTGGACGTCTGTGGCCAATGCTGTTTCACAAGGATCAGTGCTGCGATATCTGTGTGTAATTTATCTCTGTGAATAAGATGAAAAGGTCAGCAGTTTGATTAGTAATTTTGCAGACAACATTTGGAGAGGCATGTAATGATTAGTGATAGTTCGGGGAATTGTGGATAGTGAGGAAGAGTGTTAAAAGTTGCAGCAGCGTGTAGATCAGCTGGAACGCTGGGCAGAGATGTGGCAAATCGAATTTCATCGGGACAAGTGTGAAGTGGTGCATTTATGAAGTCAAAGGGAAGAGACAATTACACAAATTGACTAATTGGAAACATTGATAAAACAGTCGATATTGGATGCAAATCCATAGCTCCCTGAAAATAACAACACAGCAGGATGTGGTGGTAAAGGAGGAGTATGGCATGCTTCCTTTCATTGGTCACAGTATTGAGTACAGACGTTTGCATGTCATGTTGTGACTGAATGAAACTTCATTCGGCCATGTTTGGTATGTTGTGTGTAGGTCTCATCGCCACACTACAGGAAGGAAGTGGAGGCTTTGGGGAGCGTGCAACAGAGGGTTACCAGAATGTTGTCTGGATGAGAATGTTTACTGTAAGGAGTTTAGACACAGTTGGGTTGTCTTGCGAGAGTATCGGCAGCTGAGGGGTAAACTGGTACAGATATATAGCATTAGGAGAGGCATGGATAGTGTGAATAATTGGAATCCTTCTTCCAATATCGAAATCTCAAATACTAGGGCACCTCGGTTTAAGGTGAGAGTGAGTTTTATGTGAGATGAATGAGGCCAGTTTTCTTGACAGAGAGAGTGGAAGCTGCTCAAGAGGTGGGAGAAGTGGCAACGAGAGCAAAGTTTTGAAGTGGCATTTAGACAGAAACTTCAACAGGCAGAGAATAGAGAGATATCGCCCATGTGCAGGCAGGTGGGATTAGTTTAGAATAGCATCATGGTCAGCACAGCCATGATGGGCCGAAGGGCCTATTACTCTGCTGTACTGTTCGATTTTCTAACTTCACAGCATCTACCCTGTCCAAGCCCCTCAGAATCCTGGATGTTTCATTCAATTTCTCTCCCATTCTTCAAAACCCCAATTGGTTCAAGGTCAATCTACTCCATTTCTTCTCATTGGAACATTCCGCCATCTCCAGGATCAGCCGAAAGAACTTTCCCTGGTCTGCCTCCAATACAAGAATATCTTTCCTTTATGCACGCATTATAATCTAGATGTGGTCTGACTTGTACCTTGCATCGTTTTAACTGGACCTCTCTATATTTAGACTCCATTCCCTCTGTAATAAATGGCAGCATTTGATTTGCCTTTTCTATTTCCTGCTGAAACTGTAAACTACCTTTTTCAGAATGATCCACAAGGATTTCCAAAATCCTTTGTGCAGTCAGTCTGAAACCAAACGGTGTTAGTCTGACAGTAAGTCGGGGACGTGCTGGAATGTGTTATAAAGGATATGACAAAAAATGATAACTGGACGCTTAGAAACAATGGGAGACGCATGATTTTATAAAAGGGAAATATTTTTAAATTTGTTGCATTCTATAATTTGGTGTGACCATAAATGGCAGAATAGTTAAATATGGGGGAGGCTAATAGCGCTGGGGGGATATTTGAAATTTCAGAAGCATTTTGACAAGTTTCAACAAGGGCTAACAATTAGCTCAGGAGAGAATAGGGCCCCTGAAAGGTCAGTGAGGCTGTCTGTGTGGAATCACTGCTGATGGGTGAGATTCTGAACAAGTATTTTGCGTTAGGATTTACTTTGGAGAAACAGATGCAAGCTCGGGACCTTAGGAAAATACATAGTGATGTCTTGAACAGAGTTTACATTGGAGAACAGGAGGTGCTGGATGTCTAAAAATGCAAAACGTTAAATAAAACCTTGGGACATGATCAGATGATCTCAGTGCCTAGTGAGAAGCTAGCGAGGAAACTACCGGGTTCTTTGCAGAGATGTTTGTGTCATCGACAGCCACTACAGACCAGTGAGACTGATGGTAGGGGTGGGTAAGTTGTCGGAGTAGATTCTGAGAGAAAGGACCATCATGCATTTGGAAAAGCAAGGACAGATTAACGATCATTTGTGTATGGGAAATCATGCCTCAAACCTGAGTGTCGAGGTAGACAAGTGACAGATCAAAGCAGAGCAGTAAATGATGTCCACATTAAGTTTGAAAATGTTCTGCATGGCCTTTGAAAATGTTCTGCATGGCAGACTGGTTAAGAAGGTTAGATCACGCATAACCAGGGAGCACTCACCAACTGGATACAAAACAGGTTTGATGGTAGGAGACAGAGTGTGTTCATAGAGGGTTGCTGTTCAAACTACAGGCCTGTGACCAACGGTGTGCCATGGGGTTCGGTGCTGGGTCACTGTTGTGCATCATTTATATAAACAGTTTGGATGAGAATACAGGAGTCATGGTTAGCAAGTGAGTGAGTGACACTGAAATCAGTGGTAAAGTGGACAGTGAAGAGGGTGAGCCAAGAGTACAATGGGATTAACAGTACTGCTGGCTCAGTGAGGTTAGGAATAGCAGATGGAGAAATGCACAGTGTTGCATTCTGGTAAAGCAGACCAGGGCTGGACAGTTAATGTTCGGGCCCTGGGTAGTGTTGCCAATCAGTGACCCATGGATGCAGGTACACAGTTCTTTGAAAGTAGCATCGCAGGTAGACAGGCCGATGAAGCCGGCATTTGGGATGGTTACCCTTCAGTGTTCAGAGCATTGAGAGTAGGAGTTGGGATGTCAGGTTGTATCTGTACTGGACATTCATGAGGTCACCATATAAACATTGTTGATTATCTGGAAAAACTCATCTTGTTCACATATGTCCTTTAGGGAAGGATATCAGACATTATTACCTGGTCTGGCCAACATGTGACTCCAGACCCACAGCAATATGGCTGACTCTGAGCTGCCTCTGGGCAATTAGCAGGAGGGCAATGTATGCTGGTCCATCCGGTGACATCCTCAGGCCGTGATTGAATCAATGAAAATACATATCTCCATCCCTACCTCTGCAAACAGCTCTAGTTGCAGCAATCCATACTGGCTTTGTAACATTGTTCAGGCCTTTGCCCCTTCTGTAACACTCTCACCACCTCCAGCACCTTCAATTCTCCCTGTTCCTATATTCTGATTAAACGCTGGCAACGTTTCCTCTTCCTACTGCACTCCTGCTCGGAGACTCCCTCGCGATCTCTTAAACAAATGCGTCCACATTTCTAAACTTTGGCTTCTTCAGAATTGATAGGTTTTTTTCATCTCTTAATCAAATCTGGTAACTCCTGGGAATTACTGGGTCAACACCGTCCGATTTGGGGGAGGAGCATTGAGACAGTGTCGAGTAACTCGAGACTTGCTGTTGGGAAAAAGGGGAGTCCATGAGAAAACAGCACAAGGAGCGTGCTGCCACTTCAACTCCCCACCCACCCCCTTCCCACGGCAACCTGTTACCCCAAATGTAACAGAGTCTGTGGAAGGTCACATCGGTCTGTACAGCCACCTACAGTTTCCCCCTGAGAATGGGAGAGAGTCAGCCTCGTCTGTGACCCATCACCAAAGAGATGAAGAGATAGGAAGGCTAAATTCCCTCCCAATTATCCCAGCGCCTTTGTTACAAATTCCAATAACTCCCTGTTAATGCAGTGTCTAATAATGTAATGTTGTAAAGGGGCTTTAACACTGTCCTTAACACTGTGTTCTGACCCTTATTATCCAGAATTTGGTTTCCTATTGCTGGATAACCTGAGGCCCCATATTTTGCTGGTAATCCCATTGTAATCTCTAACTGTGGGAGTTCTCCATCCTGCTTCCCATTCTGTCTGGCTTTCCACAATGTTGTCTGACCTCGAATATCAATAACTCACCTTTTTGTTCACTCTGTGAAAATGTCACCCTGATTGTGATTAGACAGAAATCACAGTCACATGTGCATGTAATTTATTGCAAATACTTCATGCATTCAAATTAAGAAACAGCAATTTACTTTTTTATCGCAATTTCCGTCACAAACGTATTTGCTGATGTACAATTTCAGTTAAACGCAGTCCCTTCCTTTTTTTTCTGTTTGTCTTTAGCCACATCGCATGGTGTTCCAATATTTCGACCTTTCTCTTTGGACTTGGGAATTTCCTTTCACTTATGCCGTGTCGCCCCCACCATCTGTGTCAGTTTAAAGCAATCTGCATAATCCTGGTCATATGATTGACAAGGGCATTGGCCCTACCACCGTACCAGTGGAGCCCATCCCAATATAATGGCTAACTCCTCCTTGAGTACTGGTAGCAGTTCCCACTGCATCAGAACCACATCTTCTGACACCATTATGTAATCCTGACAACTTCCTGTACTCTGGTGATATCACTCAGTCTCTCTCCATGTGGTACCCCTCGCTGTGTCGGTCTATTTGCTGCCTCTGTCAGTGTTTCTCCCTCTTACAGCTCGTCTGAGATCCTGAGTCAACAGAATTATCCACTCAAGAGAGACGCAGCAGCGCAGGACAGGACGGAGACTGGAAGTTTTGTGGTCTCTGGTGGACTCTGTGCCACTCTGCACAAGTTATCCTCACTGCATCAGTTAATTTCCCATTATGTCCATTTCTCAGCCTCATGCAGGTAATCAGGTTATTCCTAATTCCTGTCTCATCCATCACCTCATTGAAGACGCTTGGTCAGCCAGAGAGGAATGGAGAGGGAGATCTGGAGCCTTCAGTAAATCCTGCAGCCAGTAAGACCACTCACAGTAAACAGCACAGGGTGGAGGTAGTAGACGACTATATTCAGACCTGGAAGACAGGACTAAGATACAGAACTGTGCAAGGAACAGCAACTCAAGGCTTCATTCGCATCACCTTGTGAGGGTCCTGCTCTCACCTCCGCTGTACTAGTCCTCAATGCGTCAGTACAGGGATCGCAGGCATCAATCCTGGCCCATGTTGTATTAGTGATCTCTGTAATATCCTCCAGTCCCGATAATCCTTCCTCTGTTTAGAATCTCCTCTAGTCCACACCATTCTCTCTGTCCCTGTCAGGTTCTCTAACCCCTAACGCCCTAATCCCTAACCTTCTCCAGTAGATACTAATCTCCTTCATCCCTGCAAACTCTGACAGCCCTGTCTATCCCTGTAAGCTCCTCCTACCAATACGACCCTCCATATCAATATATTTGACTTTAACTTTTCCATCGGTCTCTACCTAGGTAATCTTCTCCAGCTCCTACAACCCTTCCTTAGCTGTGAAAGATTTGTAATCTCTTTATCATTCGCCAATTCTTCGAGCTGAATTGATTTCACTCTCGTTCTCGACCCCACACACCTCTTTCAGAGGAACATCTTTCAGTTTGTGTAACTGTCTCCAACCCAGTAACCTGGCATTCTCCATTGCCTTCTTATCTCTGTAGTCTCCAGAGCCTAGAAACTGCCTTATATCTGTAAACGTCGTCTGTCACTACAACCTTCCATATCTCTGTTAGTATATACAATACTATCCTACTGAAACACACTTCTGTCTGTGCCGCCCAGTCTGCCCCACCCCCACATCCATCCCTATCCTTATCTCCAGAATCTAATCCAGCTCCCTCTATCTCTGTAAATTCCTCCAATCCTCAAACCCCTTTGTCCCACTGACATTCTTGATCAGATGTAACTCTGTTTAATTCAAACATCCTCGAGCCCTTGTAAGCCTTCCTATCTCTGTAACCTTTACCCATTCGTTTAACTCCCCATTACTGAGGATTGACTCGCTGCGTTTACCATAAGGCAGATGGGATTACAGTGAACAGATATGATGGAACTGTCATTCCAGAGTTGTAGATGCAGAATGACCGTCACTGGGAAGGGAATGTTGAAGGGTTGTTGGTATAGAGTCATAGAGTCAATGAGATGTACAGTATGGAAATAGATCCTTCAGTCCAACCCATCCATGCCGACCAGATATCCCAACCCAATCTGGTCCCAAGAGACAAACTAGGCAAAAAATCAACAAGTTGTGAAGAAAGGATGAGGTTAATGCATTAATGAGATAGCCACATGGAACTGAAGATCAAAATTTGTAGTCTATTTGGGTGGAGCTGAGAATAAACAAGGAGCAGCAAACATTAGCAGGAATTCTTTTATAGGCACCAGACAGTGATGGTAATGTCAATATGGTTTCAGTCAGGACACCTGAATGTACTTGTAGCAGGGGCGGTACAGTAACTGTATGTGACAGTGGTCTCCATCCAAACTGGATAACTATTGAGTATATTGGCTGTAATGGATGGAATCCTGGATTAGATATGAGATGGTTTTCTGTAACATCACATCAAGGAGCCATCAACAAAATTGTCTACTGTAGATCAAATGCTGTGTAATAATAAGTATCTAAAAATCCCATTATGAAGGAATTTTGTGAGCAGAGATCCATAATGCTATGCAGGATATATTGAGTTCGAGTTCGGACCATGAGATGTAGGAGCAGAATAAGGCCATTTGGCTCATTGAGGATGCTCTGCCCTTCAATCAGATCACGGCTGACCTGATGATCTTTAACTCTACTTTCCTGCCTTCTCCACAAAACCCTTGTTTCCCTGATTCATTAAAACCTCACCATCTCTGCTGTAACTATTCTTAATGACCCAACCTTGGCAGCCCCCTGCAGTCAGGAATTCCCACAGTCACTACCCTCTAAATTAAGACATTCCTCCTCCTCTCCATCTTCAATGGGTGAGCCTTTGCTGGGGTTTTATGCCCTCTGGTTACAGATTCTCACACAATTGAAATGAAAGGAAGTGACAAATATGATTATTGCAGGTGACATGAAAATTGATGGAGTTGGGGTGAATGAGCAAGGAGATCCAAGGTTGCAGGAGGTTACTGATCAGTTGGAAAGATGTGGAGAGAAATGGCAAAATGAGTTTAATCTTGACAAATGTGAGGTCATGTCAAAGTCAAGAAGAAAATTAGGCTACTGAGGGACATTGATAAATAGAAGGATCTTGGTGCAAGTCAGGAACTCCCTGAAAATGGCAACAGAAGTGTTTTGGATGGGATAGAAAGCAAATGGAATACTGGCCTTCATCGGTCGCAACATTGGGTATAGTGGTTTGCATCTGATGTTGTATTTGTATAAACGTTTTTTTGGTCACATTTGGAGTACTGTGTGCAATTCTCATCTCCACACAATAGGAAGGATGGGGAAGCTTTGGAGAGGGTGCAAAAGGGGTTTATCAGCATATTGCCTGCGTTCGGGTTTTTAAGTGTTGTTTGGTGTAAGAGGAAATTTAAACAAAGTTGGATTGTTTTGCGAGATTATCAGAGGGTCAGAGGGTGACAGATGACCAGGTCAGAAATATAACATTGAGAGAGGAACAGATGATATGGATAGTCAGAATCTCTTTTCCAATGTGTCAGTTTTAAATACTAAAGCGCGTAGGTTTAAGTGAGAAGAGAAAGTTTATATGCGATGTGTGAGGCAAGTTTATTTTTTACATAGAGAGTGGAAGTTATCGAGGGAGGTCATGGAAGCAAAAATGTAAGCAAAGTTTGAAGTGGCATTTAGACAGAAACATGAACAGGCAGAGAATAGAGGGATATGGACCATGTGCAGATGGGATGTTTTAGAATAGCATCATGGACAGCACAGACGTGGTGGGGGAAGGGCCTGTTGCTGTGCTCTACTGTTCTATTTTCTAACTTGCCAGCATCTGCCTGATCAGAGCCCCTCAGAATCTTGCATGTTTCATTCCATTTCTCTCTCATTATCTAAACGTCAATGGGTTCAACCTCAACCTACTCCACGTCTTCTTATTAGAAAATCCCTCCATTCCCAGGATCAGCCGAGTGAACCTTCTCTGGACTGCCTCCAATGTGACAGTCTCTTTCCTTCGGGCACTCACACTGTTCATAATATTCTAGGTGTGGTCTGACAGGTACCTTGCGTCATTTTAGCAAGATCTCCCTAGTTTTAACTCCATTCCCACTGTAATAAATGGCAGCATTTGATTTGCCTTCTCTATTACCTGCTGACCCTGTAAGCTACCTTTTTCAGATTGATAAACAAGAACTCCCACAACCTGCTTCCAGTCTGAAACCAAACAGTGTTAGCCTGACTGTAAGTCAAGAACGTGCTGAAATGAGTGAGAAAGGTTAGGTCAATAAAAAATAACTGGACCCTTAGAAACACATTTTATAAAGCAGAATGTGTTTTTGAGCCTGTTGGATTTAATTTGTTGGTGTGAGTATAAATGGCAGCATTGTAAGTATGTAGGAGGGATGTAGTGGTACGGGAGATATGGTGTATTTGACTTTTCAAAAGCCTTTACGCAAGTTTCAATAAGGGCTAATGAGTAATTTGGTAGAGAATAGGGCCTCTTAAATATCAATAAGGTTACCTATGTCCGGAACCTGAGGAGAAGGGTGACATATTGGACAAAACAATCTTGTCAGTTTTTACTGTGGAGAAAAACATGGAAGCTCAGGAACTTGGGGTAAATATTGTGATGTCTTGGAAAGAGTCCTCAACAGAGAAGAGAATGTGCTGGAATCTTAAAACAAATAAAGCTAGATCAATCCTCAGTAGCTCATTAGGTCTGTGCTGGAACATTGTGGGAAGCTAGGGAAGAGATTGCGTGTCACGAACAGAGATATTTATATTATCAACAGACACAGTGAGGTACCGGAAGACTGGAGGGCAGCTAATGCTGTTCCGTCACTTAAGGGCTGCAGGGAAAAGCCAGGAAATTACAGCCCAGTGTGCCAGGTGATGGGGAAGTTGTTGGAGGAGATTCTGAGAGAAAGGAGCTAGATATATTTGGAAAGACAAGGGCTGATTAGAGATAGTCAGCATTGCTTTGTGAGTGGGAAACCGTGTTTCACACACTGGATTGACTCTTCGAGGAGGTGGCCAAGAGATAGATAGTCAACGTTGGCCACATGGACTTCAGCAAAGCATTTAACATGGTTTGAAGGGATGTAGAACATCGAGTGAAGAGGAAGAGGAAGCAAGAGTCAGGCAGGTTTCCAGAGGGTAACATGGAGCGGCACGACGGCACAGTGGTTAGCACTGCTACCTCATAGCACCATGGACTCCATTTCGATTCCAGCCTCAGGCTGTGTGGAGTTTGTACATTCTCCCCGTGTCTGCGTGGGTTTCCCCTAGGTATTCCAGTTTCGCCCATGTGCATATCAGGTGACTCAGCCATGCTAACTTACACATAGTGTTCACGGATGTGTAGGTTTGGTGCAAATCGAGAGAATTAGGTTGGGGGATGGATCTGGTTGGGGTACAGTTTGGAGGATTGATATGGAGGTATTGGGCCAAATTGCCTGTTTCCACACTGTAGGGATTCTCTGAAGGTACCAGGAACGAACTGAGGAATGGACTTAGGACAGCTAGAAGGGGCATGAAAAAGCTTTGTTGGGAAGGATTAAGGAAAACCATAAGGCATTCTCCACTTATGAGAGGAACAAGAGCATGGCCAGAGTGAGGGTAGGGCCGGTCAGGCATAGTGGAGGGAACTTGTGCCTGAAGTTGGAGGAGGTAGGGGATTTCCTTAATGCATACTGTGCTTCAGTATTCACTCCTGAGAGGGACCTTTGTTATTTGTGAGGACAGTGTGAAACAGGCTGATTATATGTGAACAGGTTGATGTTAAGAATGAGGATGTGCTGAGTATTGTGTAAAACATAAGGATAGATAAGTCTATTGGACCAGACGGGATGTGCCCAAAGTTACTACATGAAGTGAGGGAAGAGATTGCTGTGCACTTGGCGATGACCTTTGTGCCCTCACTGTCCACTGGAGTTGTACCAGAT
Organism: Chiloscyllium plagiosum; assembly: GCF_037043375.1. Lineage (NCBI taxonomy): Eukaryota > Metazoa > Chordata > Chondrichthyes > Orectolobiformes > Hemiscylliidae > Chiloscyllium > Chiloscyllium plagiosum. The sequence continues at coordinate 35,690,246 of NW_028270171.1, forward strand.
GGTTGAAGGGCGGCAAATATTATTCCCTTGTTCAGGAAAGGGAATACGGACAATGCTGGGAATTTCAGACCTGTCAGTCTTATGTCTGTGGTGTGCAGATTATTGTAGAGGACTCTGAGACAGGATTTATAATTCCTTGGAAAACCATAGTTTGATTAGAGATAGTCAGCATGGCTTTTTAAGGGGCAGGTCATGCCTTACAAATCTTATTGAGTCCTTTGGCGATGTGACAAAACACCTTTATGGCTCATTCAGAAAGTACCGAGACATGGGATACAGGGAAACCTGTCTGTCTCGATACGGAATTCCTGGCCTAAAGAAGATCGAGGGTGATGATGAATGGAAAGCATTCATCCTGGAGCTCAGTGACCAGTGGTTTTCTGCAGGGAGTGGTTATAGGACCTCTGATCTTCGTGAGTTTATGAATGACTTGGATGTGTAAGTGGAAGATTGGGTTAGTACGTTTGGCAATGACACGAAGGTTGGTGGAACGGCTGATAATGTGGAGGGCTGTTGTAGGTTGCAACGGGGCAATGACAGGATGCAGACGTGGGCTGAGAAGTGGCAGATGGAGTTGAATCTGCAAAAGTGTGAAGTCATTCATTTTGGAAGACTGAATTTGAATGCAGAATGCAGGGTTAAAGGTAGGATCCTTGACAGTGTGGAGGAACAGAGGGATCTTGGGTTCCAAGTCTAGAGATCCCTCAAAGTTGCCACACAAGCTGATAGGCTTGTTAAGAAGGAATATATTGTGTGGGATTTCATTAGTTTGGGGATTGAGTTTTCAAGCCGTGAGGTTATGCCGCAGTTCTATAGAGCCCTGGTTAGACCCCACTTGGAATATTGTGTTCAGTTCAGGTTCCCTCATTACAGGATGGATGTGGAAGCTTTAGAGAGGCTATAGAGGAGATTTACAAGGATGCTTCCTGTACTGGAGAGCATGTCTTATGAAGAAAGCTTGAGCGAGCTGGGGCTTTTCTCATTGGAGTGAAGAAGGATGAGCGGTGACCTGATAGTGGTGAACACGATGATGAGAGGCAAAGAGAAAGTGAATAGTGAGAGGCAGTTTTTACCCTGACATAAATAGCTATTACAAGGGGGTATAATTTTCAGGTGATTCACAGTTGGTTAGGGGGTGATTTCAGAGGTAGGTTAGTTACATATAGAGTGGTGGGTGAGTGGAATACACTGCCAATGGTGGCAGTAAAATTAGATGCATTCGGGACATTGAATATACTTTTGGGTAGGCACATGGATGATAATAAAATGAAGAGTACGTAGGTTAGTTTGATCATACAGTCGGATAAAAGATTGGCATGGCATCATGGTCGAAGGGTCTTGTGCTGTACTGTTCTGTGCCTTGTATGGTAAACTGGGTAATAAGCTCATATCAATGTAAAAGGGTATGGCCTTCAGGAGGAGCGAGGGAACTGGATACAAAATTGGGCTTGATGGTAGGAGACAGAGGGGGATGGGGGACATGTTGTTTTTCTGACTGGAGACATGTGACTAGCGGTGTAGTGGGCCCACTGTTGTTTGTCATTTGGATACATGGTTTGGATGGGAATATTGGTTTTGTGGTAAGTAAGTTTTTTGGGTGACACTGAAATTAGTGGTAAACTGGACAGTGATGAAGGTTATCTGTGATACAACAGGATGAACAGTACAGCTGGGATAGTGGGCTGAAGAATAGCAGATGGAGTTTAATTAGATAAAGGTGAGGTGTTCCATTTTGATGAAACAATCCAGAGTGGGACTTGTACAGTTAATGTTAGGACCCTGGGTAGTGTTGTCAATCAGAGATCCAGGGATGCAGGTACACCTTTCTTTGAAAGTGGTATCCCAGGTAGACAGGCTGGTGAAGCAGGCATTTGGGATGGTTACCTTCATTGGTCAGAGCATTGAGAGTAGGAGAAGGATATCATGGTGTATCTGTACAAGACATTGGCAAGACCACCATGAAACCATTGTTGATCAGCAGGATGAACTCATCTAGTTCACTTACCTCCTTTAGGGAAGGACATCTGACACTCTAACCTGGTCTGGCCTACACGTGACTCCAGACCCACAACAATTTGGCTGACTCTGAGCTACCATCGGGCAATTAGCAGTGGGGGGGGAAAAGATTGATGGTCCAATCAGTGGCATCATCATCCCATGAATGAATAAATAAAAATACTTATGTCCCTCCCTACCTCTGCAATTCCCTCCAGCTGCAGCAATCCGTACTGGCTTTGTAACATCGTTCCGGCCCTGACCACGCTCTGTAACACTCTCACCACCTCCAGCACCTTCACCTCTCCCTGTTCCTATCGTCTCAATATGCCCTGACAATGTTTCCCCTTCCCAGTGCTCTCCCCCTGCTTGCAAACCCATTGCAATCCCTTTTAAACGTACTCCTAAAACACTCTCTCACTTCAGGATTTTAAGTACTTTTTGATAATCCTCTCAGCCTCATAATCTAGTATGAACCCTTTTGTCCCGAGTAAAGGACCAGTGGGGATTTCTTGTTGAAGTTATGTCTGTTTCAACGGAATGTCATTTATTTGAATGATTTATACTGTTCCTTCAAATATTTTCCACTGTTCATTTACAGACACACGTTTCAGTCTGTTTCGCCTGTTTATTTTGGTCAGTTCTCCTCTCAAACCCATGTAATTGGCTATTTTTGTTTCTAGTTGTAACTTGTCTTTTCTGTGATTCACTTTAAACTTTATATTTCTTTTAAACTGCACTTTTTCACAATTTCCCAGAGAATCTCTCCAGGTGACATTACTCATTCACTAAGTTTCATCACATAACGGTCGCTCTGAGATAGTTACATCCCTAGCCAGTTGCACAATGTGTTATTCAAAGAAACACTGAAAAAAAATCTCTGAACTCCTCTTCCAATATCGCTCGTCAGTGTGAATGTCCCAGATTTTAGGAATATTGAAGTTTCCCAAAATTATCACAATGCTTTTATTAAAAATTCCAATTGATTCCTATTCATTGCAGTGATGAGCAATGCAATGCTGTTCGGTGGCTGAAACTGTTCTGCTGTTTGTGTCCTTGGCAAGTAGTGGCCAGAATTTACATTCAGATTGATTCTACTTCATAATCTGAGACCAAATGCTTTCCCTGTAATGCCTTTCGTATCCATTATTGTTAGCATTGCCCATTCTTCCTGAATTTCCGCAAGGTTGTGAACCATTGAATATTTATGTTGCACCTTTTGTTCACCCTGGAACCATGTCTCACTGCTGTCTAAATCTCTTTTATCTCTGTGTCACAAATCCATTTACCTTATTGCAGAGACTTTGTCCATTCCAAACAAATCATAATTTACTCTTTCCCACAATTTCCTGTCACAAACCGATTCACTGATGTACGGTTTTATCTAAATTTTTCCCCATCCTGTTCCTTTCAGCTTGTCTTCAGGCACATTCCCATGCTGTTCCGATGCTTCCCTTTTCTATTTGGATTTGGAAAGCTCCTTTCACCTGAACCCTGTCCCTGCATCCTCTCTGTCAGTTTACAGCCCTGTTCAGAAACCTACCGACATGATTGGCCAGGACACTGGTTCCACCATGGTTCCAGTGGGGCCCAGTGCAACGGGATTGTTTGTATTAACTTGTGGAATGTTGGTGTCTCTGTCTGACCTGCCTTTCGTGCCTAGCCCTCGCTGCCCTTGAACTGAGTAATTGCTCGGCCATTTCAGAGGGTCATTAAGAGACAAACACTTTGCTGTGGGTATTTTGTGCAGACCTCGTGAGGATAGGCAGATGTCCTTCTCGAAATGACAAGTGTTTGTATTTTTTGTACATCAGCAATTGTCTCATAGTTATAAATGGATTATAAATTATTTTCTTTAAAAGTATTGTTTTCAAATTCCCCCATTTCTGATGGTTAGATTCAAACTTGTCTCCCATGAACATTAGCTGAGGTTTGGGATACTTGCTCTAGCAATAATATCACTAAGCCATCACTTCACCTGCTCACTGGTTGATGATTCCTGACCAGTTGAACCATCATGAAGCAGAACCCCTTCTTCCCACACAATTGTTTGCTTCTGAAGCTTTCCGACAGGATTGTTTGAGCCTGATACATTCCAGCACTCTGGTGATATCAAACAGTATCTCTCTCCATGTGGTATCCCTCACTGTGTGGGGTCAAATTGCTGTCTTTGTCAATTCCCCTCGCTCTTATAGTTACTCCAGATCCTGAGTGAAAAGTATTCTCCACCCCAGAGAGACGCAGCAGCACAGGCCAGGGAAGGAGTCTGGGATTTTCCAGATCTCTGTTTTACTCAGGACCATTCTCTATGTGTAACTCTCACGACATCAGTATAAATTCCCATTCTGTCTATTTCTCTATCTCCTGTCGGTACTCAGGAAGGTTCTGACTCAATAGATTTCACAGCTGCTGGGTGCCTCGTCCATCACCACATTGAAGATGGTTGGTCAGCCAGAGAGACAAAGAGCATGGAGATCTGGAGCCTTCAATAAATCCTGCAGTGAGGTAAGATCACGCACAGTGAACAGAGCAGAGAGCATTGAGAAGGCTCCATATATCGGCTAAGAAGACATGACATAGATACAGTGCTGGAGGGGGAGCAGAGTACAGTCAAACCTCAGGCTCAATCACCAACCCTGCTGTAAGTTTTGTTGTACTGAGACAGTATTGGGAGGGTCACAGTTATCAATCCAGGCCTGTGATGTCTAAGTGAGCATTAGTACAACAGAGGGGAAAGCAGGCATCCCAAGAGAGGGTGGGAATGCTGCCTGGGATCTCTTTTCATTATTTCCCTCTCCAACACTATATCTATGGCATGTCGCATGGACTGGTGTCTTCAATAATTTTTAACTCCTATAACAGTTCCTGACCCTGTAACCTCCTCCCTTCCCTACAGTTTCTCCACATATTTGCAATGTACTGCATTCCAGCCTACCATTCCTGTCGCTGTAACCTGCTTCAGTGTCTACAGTGTACCTTATCTTCCTCCAATGACAGACTCATGCAGCACGGAAACAGAACTTTTACTTTGATCCAACTAGTCGATGCTGAACACGGTTCCTGAACGAGTCGCGTTTCCCTGCAATTGGCCCGTATCCCTTAAAATCTTCTCCTCTCCATGTATCCACCCAAATATCTTTTCCATGTTGTCATTGTGCTTCTCCCCATCACTTCCCCTGGCAGCTAATTCAATTTGTGCACAATGCTCTCTGTGAAAAATGTTCTTCTCTGATCCCTTTTAAGTCTTCCCTCTCCCACCTCATATTTCTGCTCTCTAGTTATGAACTCCCCTACCCTGGGGTAGAGACCTTCACTATTCATCTTACTTGTACCCCTCATGGCTTATAAGCCTTTATAAGGTCACCCTCAGCTACCTATGCCCAATGGAAATACGAAGGACAATGCCACTGCCACTATTTTTTACAATGTTCTGGGATACAGTTGTTCAGGACCTCGGGCTTTTTCTACGTTTGTGTTCTAAGACATCCAGCACCACCTCTCCTGTAATGGGGACTCTTTACAATACATCACTGTTTCTTTCCCGTTGTTTTCTAGTCTTTGTCCACAGTACGTTCTGAAATGAAGTATTCATTTAGGGTCTCGCCCATCTCCTGTGGTTGTACTCCTGAGGGGCCTTATTGTCTCTCTAGTTGCTTTTTTGTACTTGTATGCTGTAGAATTTCCTTGCATTCTAATTAACCTTATTTGCCAAAACTATCTCATTCCCACTGTTGTGCTTTCCAGCTTATCCACCCTGTCCTTATAAGTCAAACCCTCCAGTATCAGTACCAACTTCGTCAATCTTTGCTCCGTGTACAGTTTCAGAAAAAGGTTCGTAAATCAGGAAAATAAGAATTCTACATAGTACACCAACTGGGGACCCAGCAATGTCTTGTCCAGCCGTATCATGATGTACCAACTCAGGTACTCAATGATCTGACCAATGAGGCAAGTGTACCTAATCCGCTTTCACCACCCTGTCCACCTGTGTTGCCACTTAGAAGGAACAATGTCACTGTACCCCTTGCTCTCTCTGTCTGTTCTTCGGCATTCAATGTGGCCCTACCATTAAATGTGTTAGTCATCCCTGTTTTGTCTTAACAAAATCCATTAATTAAAATCCATCTTTCATTCCTTGACCCAGTTGATCAAGAGCTTCTTCGATAACTGTCTTCACTCCCCATTATAACACTTATTTTGCTTACTAACAATGATTCCTATTATCTCGTTTATTAAAATAATGCATATGTGGCCCAAGCACCACTCCTTATGGCACACCGCTGGTCAGAGCCTCCAGTCCACACAACAACCCTCTCCTACTACCCTCTGTCTCCTACTGTCATTTTGTGGACGTTTGTCTCGCTCTCCCTGCTCCCATGTGCTCTAACCTTACTAACCTGTGTACCAGGCTAAACCCTGTCAATGGCCTTGCTGAAGTCAGGATAGACAATGTCGACTGCTCTGTCTTCATGTATCTTCTTAATCACCTCTTCGACAAACTCAGTCAAGTTTGTGAGCCACTACTTTGTACACACAAAGCTGTGCTGACTATCCCTAATCAATACTTGACTTTCGAAATGCATGTAACTCCTGTCCTACAGAATCGCTTCCAACAACTTTCGAACCACTGACATCAAGCTAATTGGTCTTTCCGTTCCTGGATTTCCCTCGCAAACTTTCTTAAATACTAGCACAGCATTAGTCACCCTCCAGACTCCCAGCTCATTACCTGTAGCTATCTTTGTAGAAATATCTCTCTAAGGGACCCCGCAATTTATTCCCTAACCCCCCTCCTCCCCAATGTCATGGGATATACCTGATTAGTTCCGACAGAGTTGTCAACTTTTTTATGCATTTTAAAACCTGCAGCACTTCATGTTCGTCAATGTGGACTCTTTTGAATACATCATTGTTTATTTCCCTGATTTCCCCAAGTTTCTCCACAGTACGTTCTGACGTGACATTTATGTTCAAACTGATAGAAGTGTGGTGATTTTGCCAAAGTGCTCCCCTACAAATACTTCAGCCCCTTTCCCTACTTTTGTTTCCCAAGGGAAGGTCAGGTTTTATCCCTTTCTGCAGTCAAGCCATTTCCATATTGACTGAGACAGTTTTCTTGAACATACTGAACGAATTCCTCCCATCCAAGTTGTACACATTATGGCAGTCCCTGTCTAGTTATGGAAAGTTAAAATCCACGACCATTACAACCCTATTATTCTTAGATATCTGAGATCTCCTGATATATTTGCTGCTCTATTCCCTGTTGACTATCGGGGGCCGGTAATACAGTCAAATCAAAGTGAAGGGAAAATCTGGCAGGGTTCAGGTATCCCTTGCTGATGAGGGATATTGAGGCTCTGTTCAGGAAAAAGAAAACAGCATAGGTAGAGTTTAAGTTGTTCATATCTTCTTCCAGTCCTAAAGCCATGATCAATCTCAGGTCCCCGCAGCATTCCTGATCTGTAGAGCTCAATGCAATGCCTGTGACTATGTGATCCAGTTCCGAAAAGACTCACTATCTGTGTAACGTCCTTGCCTATCACCCATCCTGTTATTGTCAGGTCTTCCAGTCTGTCCCTCTTCTATCATCTGCATAACCTTCTCCATCTCTTACACCCCTATCTGTGTAAATGTCACCTTCCCCTACAAACTTTCCCACATTGACCAAACTGAATGATATTACTAATGCTCCCTTATCTGTGAAACTGTCTCCAACCAAAATGGATATCTATCTCCGGGTAAAATTGTCAGACTCCACCCCCTCTATACCTAAATAACCTGCAGAACCTAAGCCTTTCAATAACTATAAAAATCTTCAGTCACGACTGCCCTCCACATATCTGTTTGTTCTTTTAATTTATAATACCGTCTATATTTCTGTAATCTGCTCCATTCACCTAAAACATTCCTGTCTGTGCAAACCACTCCATCCTACCAACATCCTTCTGCCTGTAACTGCTGCATCCCTCCCCACCTCCCCATCTCCATGAACTCCTGTAGACCCTACAGCTCTCTCCACATTTGTCTAACACCCTGTGGCTCTATGGTCCTCCCTCCCTGTCAAACCACCTCCCGTTCTCACAACCCTCCCCGTCTGGGTCGTCTGCTCCAGATCAGACCATTGTTGTCTCTGTTACCTCCTGACAATCCAGCACACCTTCCTATTTCTGTCTCTTCATTCAGATCCCATCTCTCCAGCTTTTCGAAACCCCTTTGTGCCATTAGTAAGCCTCCTTATTTAGAATATAGTGCAGAACAGCACAATGCAGGCACTTCGGCCTTCGACATTGCACTGACCTTTTATCCTACTCTCAGATTAAACTAACCTACAGACCCTATATTTTACTATCATCCATGTGCCTATCTAAGTGTTGCTTAAATGGCCCTAATGTATTGGACTACATTCCAAATGTTGGCGGTGCATTCTATTCATCTGCCATTCGATGTGTTAAAAAAACCTCTCACATTTCCCGTAAAACTTTCTCCAATCGCCTTCCATTTATGTCTCCTCGTTATAGCCATTTGTGCAAATGGAAAAGTATCTGGTTATCCTCTCTATTGAGGCCTCAAATCATCTCGTTCACTTCTATCAAGTCACTTCTCATCCTTTTTCATTCCAATGAGAGAAACCCTAATGCCCTTTCTTCATTAAACCTCTACTCCTGATAAATCTCCTCTGCACCTTCTGTAAAGCTTGGACATCCTTCTGATAATGAGGCAACCATAACTGAACACAATATACCAAATTTTCTTTAACCAGGACTCGATAGAGCTGCAGCATAACTTCGTGGAACTTAAACTCATTCCCCCGCTAATGAAAGACAACACGCCATACACTTTCTGAAGAAGGCAATCACTTGAGTGATAACATTCAGGGATCTATGGACGTGCACTTCAAGATTCTTCTGTTCCTCCACACTGTCAAGAATCCTGCCTTTCACCTTGTAAAGGTTGTCTGTGGAATCCTGCAATCTTAAACCCTCCCGACCTTGGTACCTTCCTCTGATTCCTACAACTCTTATAAACAGTGAAACCTCTTCATGTCCCGACAATCCTCCTTTGCTCTGAAACCTCCTTTCTTAGAATCAGCCCTCAAACGTCCTGAAGACTGTTTTTTTAACCACAGCAGTATTCCTAATATCTGCAACACCCTCCCATCCTGATCTCATTCACTGTCTCTGTAAACCCCATCACCTTCCAGTCATTTATGGGGAACATTGCAGAGGAAGGAAGGGTAGTCGAGTCCGGCTCATGTTACGGAGGTAGGAAGGGCTGCAGAACGTGGAGGATGGTACAAATGTAGAAAGGGACGTAGATCCTGCAGGAAGCTAGAGGGATCTGAATTCATTGATCCTGCATGATGGAACGGAGAATGGATTGTGGAACCTGAAGGGACTGACTCTTTTTGATCGGACTATTGGGCTGATCTCGCTGTCCTATTTATGCAGATAATTACCATAATGGTTGTGCATAGTATCAGATTCCCAGGCTGGGAGATGTGAGCTCAGATGTGAATGTATTTGCCCATTCTGTCTGTGTGCATGACACTGACCTGCTGCTGCTCTGGCCGAAAGCACTCTCCGTGTATATCTACGTGACTCACCAGAGCTCACCACATCAAAGCTTTTGTTTGGAATGCTCTTTATTTTTTTCATTCTTTTTAAGTGGCCCTTTCGCAAGATGCAGTAATTGGGGAGTTTCCATTTTGAGAGAATGAATTCCCAATTTCCAAACCAGAGAATTGGAAATTGGGAAGCCTTCCAAAATGAGATAACGGCAGTCCAGAGACAGGATACAATATTCCTGTTAGGGTGAAAGGAAAGGTTGCTAAGGTGTAGGGAATGTTGGATGATTAGAAAAGTTGAGGTTTACGTTCAGGAAAAGAAGTAAGCATATGTCAGGTACAGACAGGAGATCCCCCAACATATTTACTTCTCAGTCAGCCACAGATTATTCAGGGTCAGTACACTCGTATCAAAATGATGTCCCATTCTTATTTCACAGTTCCACTAACACAGTGGCCGATCCCATAGGCATGTCCTCTCTAAGTAGTGCTGTGATATTTCATGTAATCAAAATCTACCACCCCGCGTCCTTCCTCTCTTGCCAACCCTTCTATGCTTCCTGTGGTGATTAGATTAGATTAGATTAGATTGCTTACAGTGTGGAAACAGGCCCTTTGGTCCAAAATGTCCACACTGACCCTCCGAACAGCAACCCACCCAGACCCATTCCCCTGCATTTACATCTTCACCTAACACTACTGGCAACTTAGCATGGCCAATTCACCTAAACTGTACAAATTTGGACTGTGGGTGGAAACCACAATACCCAGAGGAAACCCACGCAGACACGGGGAGAATGTGCAAAATCAACACAGACAGTAGCACAGATGATAACTATAATCTCCCAGTCCCATATTACCATCCATCCCCTGCGTCCATTTTCCTTAGCTGTCAGGCCCTTCACATTGAAATCATCAGTTTGCAGGTTAATCACCAGTTAGTCCTTATTCCCTGCAATGTTCTTGATTGCCTTGGCTGTTGATATTGCTCTCTTTAACTTGTGTACCAGCCTCAATCTTCTATCTGTCTTTATGACAGTTTAACGTCCAACAACCTAGTTTATATACACTCAAGCCGCTCCAGTAATTTGCCCCACCAGAATGTTGGTCCTCATCCCACCCCATGTCAGGTCCATTCCCCACCCTGTCTCCCTGTGCTGATACCTTCAGGGATCTATGGGCCTATCCACCAAGGTCCTTTGTTCCTCAGTACTCCACAAGGACCTACCATTCATTATGTCTGACCGTCGCTTATCATTCCTCCCGCAGGGTGTTATCTCACTTCGATCACGACTAAACCCTGCTCAAATTATCATCTGAAAGACATTGGACTGTAGACTGAGATCATCCGCCTCACTGTTGACAAAACCTCACCCTTCATGTCATTTGCGAGCCTACTAATGGTTCATTCTGCTTTCACATCCGAGTTGTTAATGCCCATCATAAACAGCAATGGTTCCTGCACAGATCCCTGTGGTACACCCACTGGTGGAGGAATTTCAAACACGAAGCAGTCTGTCCATCAATTGTGGATCCAATTTACCAATTTGCCTTGAAACCCAATGGCTCTTCACTTTTGGATCAGCCTTCCGTGTGTGAGAGGTCAAAGGTCTTATTCAATTCCATGTAACATCTGCACTGCTCTCATCAATACTTTTAGACACCATTTCAAAAAACTCCATGAATTTCTCAGATAGTATCTTCCTCTCCCAATTATCATCTGAGGATTGAGCCAAGATGATCCTTACCTTTGTAAGTGTTGATTCATCCTCAGAATTGTTTCCAATAATTTCCCTCCGCCTGCTATCAGACTATATGCTTTGTAATTACCTGGCCTATCCCTGCTGCCCTCCTTAAACAAAGGAACTACATTAGCGATCCTCCAGTCATTCGGCACTTCAAATGTGGCCAGAAAACGCTTACATATATCCACCAGAGCCCCATAAACCTCCTCCCTTACCTCCCATAACAGCCTGGGATACATTTTATTGGACACTGGGGATTTCTCCAGCTTTATGCTTTGAAAGCATTTAATACCTCCATCGTATTGATCTTAGCATGTTCTCGAACCTCACCATCCCAACTAAAGTCCCTGGCTCCTGTATGAATGCAGATGAGAAGTATTCCTTGAAGACCTCACCTACTTCCTATGGATTCATGCACAGATTGTCTCTTTGGTTTCTAACAGGCCTCACTATTTCCTCAGTAATCCTCTTATTCTAAACATACTGATAAAATACCTTGTAACTTTTCCTTAATAGTATCTGACAAGGATATTTTATGGTCATTGTGTGTCCCTCATTTCTAAGGACATCCTTGCAGTCCTTATACTTATGAATGACTTCACCTGGTTTTATTGCAATATGTTTTCTTTATCAAACTCACGATGTCGCTTGATCAGTATTCACTGGATTTGCTGCCTTTACTATTCCCTCGTCAGGAACACACTGGCCCTGAATTCTCACTGTATCACTTTAACATACTCCCACTTTCCAAATATGGACAAACTGCAGATAGTCTTCCCAGTATATGTTTGCCAGATCCTCTCTAATGAAAGTAATATGATCGGAGACTCAGTTGTGAGGGGAACAGACAGAAGACTGTGTGCTGCAGAAGCGATCCCAGCGAGGTGTGCTGCCTCGTGGGAACCCGGGACAAAGATGTCTCTGAGCGGTTACTGAACATTCTGAAGGGGAGGGTGAATAGCCAGAGGTCACTGTGCACATCGGTCCACATGACAGAGGTATACAATGGGATGGGGTCCTGTGAAATGAGTATCAGGAGTTAGATAATAAATTAAAAAGCAGGACCTCAAGGGAGTGATCTCCAGATTGCTCCCAGTGCCACCTGCCCCAATGAGGATAGAATAGAAAGATAGGCCAGATAAATGGGTGGCTGAGGAGCTCGGGGTGGGGGGGTGCAGACTGGGGTGAGGTTTGGATCATTGAGATTCTCTTTTGGGGTAGAGGTGACCTATACAAGATGGCGGGTTTGACTTGAACCAGAGGGACGCCAGTACCCCGGCGGGGAAATTTGTTAGCGTTATTCGGGGAGAATTTAAAAAGGTTTTGCAGGGACTCTGAATAAGGGAGGGCATATCGACCAGTCAGAGGGGAAATGCATCAGCCACCGAGAACAAGTTTCCTATTCAGGATATCCAGGGTCACAGTAAAGGGAGGGAAAAGACTTTTGGTTTAACATGCATTTATTTCAATGCACGAGGCCTGACCGGTAAGGCAGACGAGCTCAGAGCATGGATTTGCTCTGGGGACTGGGATATTATAACCATAACAGAAACATGGCTGAGAGAAGTTCAGGACTGGCAGCTCAGTAATTCAGGATACAGGAGCTACAGGTGTTCCAGAAGGACAAGTAAGTGAGGAGGGGGAGCTGCCCTTTTGATGAGGGAGGTCAGAACAACAACGCATCGAGAGGATACTCTTTAAGTGTCATTAAATGAGGCCATATGTTGAGACGTTAGAAACAAAAAGGGGATGGGCACTCTTGTGACAGTGTTCAAGATTCCCAAATCGCCAGCGGACACGAGAGGAGCAGATGTGTAGAGAGGTGGCAAGTACCTAATGAAATAATGATGTAGTATTGGTTGTAGATTTTAACTTCTCCTGGATGAACTGGGCCACCTCACAGACTAAAAGGCCAGTACGGAGTGCAATTTGTCAAATGTGTCCAAGAAACTTTCATAAATCAAGATGTAACTCGAACAAGGCCTAACTCTACTCAGGCGGGTGCAACACTAGACCTCCCCTCAGACGACGTGGTCAGGCAAGTGACTGAATAGTCAGTCAGAGAGCACTTTGGGTCCAGTGACCACAACTGTCCTGGTTTTAACATAGTTATGGAAAAAGATCAAACAGGTCCACAGATTAAGGTGAGAAACAGGAGCAGGGCCAACTTTGGGGCTACTTGGCAGAATGGAGGTGAGGTTGATTGGGTGAATTAAAAATCGCACAACAGCAGGATAAAGTCCAAAAGGTTTATTTCGAAGCATCAGCTTTCAAAGCACAGGTGAAATGCTGAAACTAAATGTGTTTGGTATTACATTCCATGACACTGCTATCCTGTTGCTATAAATTCTGAGCCTTATATTGTGCTCCACATCCACCTGATGAAAACGCAACGCTCTGAAACCTAGTGCCTCCGAATAAACCTGCTGGACTGGAATCTGGTATTGTGTGATGTATAACATTATCCACTCCAATCCAACAACGTCTCCTCCCCATTATAATTACAATCGATTGGGTGAGTCTGTTTGAAGGAAAAGGAATGACTGACAAATGGATGGCTTTTAAAAGTGTGATCTCAAGAATCTGGCAGGTTCAGAGATCCTTGGGTGATGAGAGATCTTGAGGCTCTGTTCAGGAAAAAGAAAGCAGCATACATTGACTTTAAGCTATTTGTATCTTTTTCCAGTCCGAAAGATACAATCAATCTGTGAAGACCGTACAATCCTCTCAGGTCCGTGCAGCACTCCTGATCTGTAGAACTCACTCCAATGCCTGTGACTATCTGATGAACTTCCGAAAAGAATCACTGTATGTGGAACATCCTCCCGTGGCTATCTCCCACCCTGTCAATACAAGCTGTTCCAGTCTCCCCATCTGTCCACTCATCTCCATAACCTTCTCCAGCTGTTACACCCCTATCTTTGGAAACGTCACCCTCCCCGACAAACTTCACAATTTGACCAAACTGGAGGAGGTTACTAATGTTCCCTTATCCGTGAAACTGTGTCTAACCAAAATTACTGTCCTTTCCTCCTGGTAAAAATATCCGACTCCACATCCTCTATATCTAAATAACCTGCAGAACTTTATTCATTCTTTAGCTATAAACATCTTCAGTCGCGGCTGCCCTCCACATAGTTGTGTGTTCTTCTAATCTAAAAAAAACATCTTGATTTCCATAATCTGCTCCATTCACCACAACCACTGCTGTCTGTTTGAAACACCCCATCCTACCAACATCCTGTAAACTGCTCCATCCCTTCCATTCTCCCCATCTCCACGAACACCTGTAGGCCCGACAGTTATCCACATTTATGTAACACCCTGTGGTTCTGTGGTCCTCGTTCCTGCTGAAAACTCCTCCAGTCCTCACACCCCTCCCAGTCTGGGTCGTCTGCTCCAGATCAGACCATTGCTGTGAGTGTTACCCTCGACAATCCGAGCACACATTCCTATTTGCGTCTCTTTATTCAGATCACATCCTTCCCTGCTTGCTGAAACTTCTTTGTGCCATTGTAACCCTCCCTATTTAGAACGTAGTCCAGCACAGCACAAGGCCCTTCGGCCCTCAATGTTGTGCTGACCTTTTATCCGACAGACCCTACATTGTACTATCAGCCATTTGCCTATCTAAGAGTTGTTTAAATGTCCCTTATGTATCGGAACCTACTACCACTGCTGGCAGTGCATTGTACGCACTTGCTACACTATGTGTGAAGAACCCATCCCTAACATCTCCTATAAACCTTCCTCTGACCACCGTCAATTTATGTCCCCTCGTTATTTCCATTTTTGCAATGGGAAAAGTATGTTGTTATCCTTTCTATCGAAGCTTCAAATCATCTCATTCACTTCCAATAAGTCATCGCTCGTCCCTTTTCATTGCAAAAAGTAAAGCCCTAATTCCCTCAACCTTTCTTCATAAGATCTCCCCTCCAGTCCAGGCAGCATCCTGATAAATCTCCTCTACACCCTCTCTACAGCTGTTACATCTTTCTGATGATGAGGCAACCAGAATTGAACATACTATACCAACTGTTGTCTAACCAGGTCTTGATAGAGCTGCAGCATAACCTCATGGCTCTTAAACTCAATCCCCCTGCTAATGAAAGCCAATACACCATACGCCTTCTGAATAAAGCTAACAACTTGAGTAGCAGCTTTGACGGATCAATGGACGTGGACCCCAAGATTTTTCTGTTTCTCCATACTGTCAAGAATATCGCCTTTCTCCCTGTAAAGATTGTCCTTGGAACTCTTCAATCTGAAACCCTCCCTATCTTGGGGACTTCCTTCAATCCTGACAACACTCGTACATTGCGAAACCTCTCCAAGTACCGACAATCCTCCTTATCTCTGTAACCTCCTTTATTAGTATCTTACCTCAAAATTAATGAAACCTCTTTTTGCCACAGCAATATTCCTGATATCTGCATAACTCTCCAGTTGTGCATGCTTCAGGTTCCCAGGACGGGAGATGTGAGATCCGATGTGAATCGAATTGCCCATTCTGAGGGTGTACCTCAAACTGACCTGGTGCTTTTGGTAATTTCCAGATGTTACTGACCAGAGTTCACCTCATCGAATTTTTTCTTTGGAAAGTTCTTTTTTCGTCATTATTTTCTAGCGGACGTTTCGCGAGAAGCAGGAATCGGGGAGTTTCCATTTTGAGGGAATGAAACTTCCATCACTGGAAATCGGTTCGACTTCCAAAATGAGGACGGCAGTCCGGGGATAGGAGACATATTCCTGTTAGGGTGAAAGGAAAAGCCAGTAGGTGTACGGAATGCTGGATGAGGAGAGAAATTGAAGCTTAAGTTTTGAAAACGTATCTCAGGAGAGAGTGTGAATCCTTAGGAGAGTATAAAGGCAGTAGGAGTATACTGAAGCAGAAGATCATGAGGGTGAAAGGGGACATAAGATAGCTTTGGCAAAAAGGGATAAGGAGAATCCAAAGGGTTATTATAAAAATATAAAGGACAAAATGGTAACTAGGGAGAGAATAGGACCCCTTGAAGATCATCAAGGCAGCGTGCATCTGGAGCTGCAGGAGATGGGGGACATACTAAACAAGTGTTTTACATCAGTATTTACTGTGGAGAGGACATGGAAGACACAGAATGCAGGGAAACAGATGGTGGCAACTTGCAAAATGTCCATATTACCGAGGAGGATGTCCTGGATGTTTTGAAATGCATAAAGGTGGATACATCCCCAGGATCTTATCAGGTTATACAGATGTACAATATGAAAAAAAACACCCTTCGGTCCAACCCGACAACGCCGACCAGATATGCCAACCCAATCTAGTCCCACCTGCCAGCACCCGGCCCATATCCCCCCAAAACCATTCCTATTCGTATATCCATCCAAATGCCTGTTAAATGTTGCAATTGTTCCAGCCTCCACACATCCTCTGGCAGCTCATTCCATACACGTACCACCCTCTGTGTGAAAAAGTTGCCCCTTAGGTCTCTTTTATATCTGTTCCCCAACCCGAAATCTACGAGCTCTCATTTTGTACTCCCCGACACCAGGTAAAAGACTTTGTATGTTTATCCTATCCATGCCCCTCATAATACACCTCAGCCTCCGATGCTCAGAGAAAACAGCGCCAGCTCGTTCAGCCTCTCCCAATAGCGCAAATCCTCCAACGCTGGTAACATGCTTGTAAATATTTTCCGAGCCCTTTCAAATTTCACAACATCTTTCCGATAGGAAGGAGGCCAGAATTGCAAGCAATATTCCAACAGTGGCCTAACCAATGTCCTGTACAGCCGCAACATGACCTCCCAACTGCTGTACGTAATACCCTGAACAATAAAAGAAAGCATACCAAATGCCTTCTTCACTATTCTATCTACCTGCGACTCCACTTTTAAGGAGCTATGAACCTGCACTCCAAGGTCTCTTTGTTCAGCAACACCAGGATCTGATCAGGTGTACCCTCGAACTCTGTGGCAAGCTCGGGAAGTGATTGCTGGACACCTTGCTGAAATATTTGTGTCATCGATAGCCCGAGGTGAGATGCCAGAAGACTGGAGGTTGGCTAAGGTGGTGCCACTATTTAAATAAGATGGTAAGTAAAAGCCAGGGAAGGACAGACCTGTTCGCCTGACGTCAGTGGTGGGCACGTTGAAGGAGTGAATCATGCTTTGCATGTATTTGGAAATGCAGTGTCTAATTAGGGATCGTCAGCATTGCTTTGTGCGGGGGAAATCATGTCTAAAGAAATTGAATTGAGGTATTTGAATAAATAACAAAAAGGATTGATGAAAGAAGAGCAGTCAATGTGAGCGGAATGGACGTCAGTAAGGTGTTCGCAAAGTTTCCACATGGAAAATTGATGAGCAAGGTTAAATCTCCTGGAATGAAAACCAGTCATTTAGATCCAGAACTGGTTCGAAGGTAGAAGACAGAGGGTGGTGGTGGTGGATTGTTTTTCAGACTGGAGACCTGTGACCAGTGAAGTTCCACAAGGATCAGTACTGGATCCACTATTTTTGTTATTTATATAAATGATTTGGATTGAACACAGGAGGTATATTTAGTAAGTTTGCGGATGGCACTAAAATTGGAGGTGTTCTGGATAGCGAAGAAAGGTACCTCAGATTACAACGGGATGTGGATCAGATGGGTCAATGGGCTGAGGTTTAGCAGATGAGTTTAATTTAGATAAATGTGAAGTGCTGCATTTTGGGAAAGCAAACCTCAGCAGGACTTACGCACTTAATGGTATGTTCCGAGAGAGTGTTGCTGAACAAAGGATCTTTGGAATGCAGGTTCATTGCTCCTTGAAAGTGGAGTCGCAGGTAGATCGGATAGTGAAGTTTACTGATCAGAGAATTGAATAGAAGAGTTAGGAGGTCATGGTCATGTTCTGGCTGTACAGGACATTGGATAAGTCACTTTTGGAATATTGTGTGCAATATTTGTCTCCTTCCTATCAGAAGGATGTTGTGTAAATTTAAAAGTTTCAGAAAAGATTTACATAGATGTTGCCAGGATTGGAAGATTTGAGCTACAGGGAGAGGTTAAATGGGCTAGGGTATTTGAGGCTGATAGGTGACCATACAGAGATTTATAAAATCATGCGAGGAATGTATAGGTTTAACAGCGAAGGGCTTTTCCCTGAGGTAGTGGAGTCCACAACCGGACAGCATAGCTTCAGGGTGAGAGGGGAAAGGTATAAAAGGCAGAGGGTGATGCATGTATGGAATGAACTGCTCGAGGAAGTGGTGGAGACTAGTCCAATTATTGCATTTAAAAGGCATCTGGATGGGTATACGAACAGGAAGGATTGAGGGGGATTTGGGCCAAGTGTTGGCAAATAAGACGAGATTATGTTAGGATATGTGGGTGGCGTGTACGAGTTGGACACCGAAGGCCCTGTTTCTGTGCTGTACATCTCTATGACTGTAACTGTTTTCCACTGTCCATTACCAGCCATACACTTCACTGTTTCCCTTATTTACCTTGGTCAGTTCTCCTCTCAAAATTGGTTGTGATTGTAGGATGTGCTTTATGGTCACTTTAAAAATCCATCATCTCTTTGAATTCCACTATACTAAAATTTCCCAGACGATATCTCAGTGTGACATTACTCCTTCACTCGGCTTCATCACCCAACCGTCGATCTGAGACAGTCACATCCCTGGCCATTTACACAATGTATTGTTCAAAGAAACACTGATACAAACATTAGAAGAGGAGTTCGGAGAATATCATTTTAGACAAAGATTGAAGTCTCCCAAAATTATCACAGTGTCTTTGCATTACACAGGAATTCATTGGAATGTGCAACAATGTTGAGAAACGAAATATTGTTAGGCAGGTTAAAAACTGTTCTCCGGCTTGTGTTTTTGATATGTATTACTCATGATCTGCATTCAGGCTGATTCAGCTGCATCATCTGAGGCCAAGTGCTTTCTCTGTAATGCCTTTGTTCCCCATTACTGTCAGGGTTACCCATCCTGCACTCTCTGAGACCCCTCAAGGAGGTGTGAAATTGAATCTTTATGTTCCACCTTTTGTTTCTCCTGTAACCACATCTTTTTGGTGACCGAATATTATTAATCTGTGTGTCACAAGTCCATCTAACTTATTACAGATACTTTGTCTATTCCAAAGAACGAACATTGTAATTGACTTTTTCCCAGAATGTCCTGTCACAGCATAATTCACTGATGTATAGTTATAGTTAAACTCTGTCCCTTCCTGTTAATTTCTAATTGCCTTCAAACACATTCCCATGCTGTTCCAATTCTTCACGTTTTCTCTTTGGATTTGGAAAGCTCCTTTCAACTGAACCCTGTCCCTGCATCCTCTCTGTCAGTTTAAAGTCCTGTCCATAAACCTACCGACAAGATTGGTAGGGACATTGCTCCCTGCAGCGTTGTTTTTAACAACTCGTGAGATGTTGCTGTCTCTTTCCGGCCAGCATTTCATGTCCACCCCCGAGCTGCCCTTGAGTTGAATTGCTTGACAGGTCATCTCTGGGGGCAGTTGAGATTCAACCTCCTTGCTCTGCGTCTGGAGTCACATGTAGACCAGACCTGCTGTCGATAACCGATTTCCTTCCTTAATGGATATTTCGCAGTTAGATGGGTGAATGACAGTGAACAGATATGATGGAACTGTCATTCCGGAGATGTAGCTGCAGAATGACCAACGCTGGGAAGGGAATATTGAATGGTTGGTGGAATCGAGACAGGCTAGGCAAAAAGCCAACATGGAGTAAAGAATGGATGAGGTTAACGCATTAATGAAATTGCCATGTGAAACTGAAGTCCAAAATTTGGAGGCGATTTGGATGGAGCCGGGAATAAACAAGCTGTAGCAATCATTGGCCGGAATTCTTTTATAGGGACCAACCAATGATGGGAATGGAAATATCGTTCTAGTCAGGACACTGAATGTACTTGCAGCAAGGGCAGTACAGTAACTGTGTGTGACAGTGGTCTCCATCCCGACTGGATAACTAATGAGTATCAGTGCTGTAATGGATAGAATCCTGGATTGTGCACTAGATGGTTTTCGATAACATCATTGAACAGGTAGAGAATAGAGGGATATGGACCATGTGCAGGCAGATGGTATGTGTTGAGAATATCATCATGGTCGGCACAGCCATGGTGGGCCGAAGGGCCTATTGCTGTGCTGTACTTCGCAGCATCGACCCGGTCAAAGCTCTTCCGAATCTTGAATGATACTTTCACTTTTTCTCTCATGTTTTCTAAACTTCAATGGGTTCAACCGCAATCTAATCCACCTCATTTTGAAAAATTCATCCATTCCCGGGATCAACCGAATGGCCCTTCTCTCATCTGCCTTCAATAGGAGAATATCTTTCCTTCGGGGACTCACACTGTTCATAGTATTCTGGATGTGGTCTGACTCGTATATTGGATAGTTTTAGCAAGACCTTCCTATTTTTAGACTCCATTCCCTTTGTAATAAGTAGCAGCATTTTATTTGCCTGCTCTATTACCTGATGACCCTGTATGTTACCATTTTCAGACTGATAAACAAGAACACCACAACCCTTTCTGCTGTCAGTCTGAAACCAAATAGTGTTAGCCTGACAGTAAGTCAGGAGCATGCTGAAATGAGTGAGAAAGGACATATAAAAAAAATACCTGAAACCTTAGAAACACATTTTATAAAGGAGAATGTGTTTTTGAGTCTGTTGGATTTCATTTGTTGGTGTGAATATGAATGGCAGAGTAGATAAGGGTGTGAGAGTTGGTCGTATGGGAGAAATGTACTATTTGAATGTTCAGAAGCCTTGATGCAAGTATTAGTAAGGGCTAAAGAATAACTTAGAAGAGAATAGGGCCCCTTCAATATCAATAAGGTCGCCTATGTGTGGAACCACAGGAGATGAGTGAGATCTTAAACAAAAAAAAATCTTGTCTGAATTTACTATGCAGAATGACATGGAGGATCGGGAGCTTGGGGAAGTAAATAATGATGTCTTGGAAAGAATCCTCAACAGAGAAGAAAAAGTGCTGGAATCTTAAAACAAATAAAGGTAGAACAATCCTCAGTAGCTTGAGGCTTATCCTAGAATATGGTGGGAAGCTAGGGAAGAGATTGCAGTGTCGCAAACAGAGATATTTATATTATCAATAGACACAGTGAGGTGTCGGAAGACTGTAGGGTGGTTAATGCTGACCAATCACTTAAGGGCTGCAGGGAAAAGCCAGGAAATTACAGCCCCATGAGCCCAGTGATGGTGAAGGTGTTGGAGGAGATTCTGAGAGAAAGGAACTACATATATTTGGAAAGGCAAGGGCTGATTAGAGATCGTCAGCATGGCTTTGTGAGTGGAAAACCGTGTTTCACAAACCAGATTGAATCTTCGAAGAGGTGGCCAAGAGATAGATGAAGGCAGAACAGTCAATGGTGTTTACATGGACTTCAGCAAATCATTTGATAAGGTTCCAAGGGATGTACAACATCTAGTCCAGAGGAAGAACAACGCCTCTCTAAGTATGAGGACGCAAGGATCGTTAGACCTCTTTAAGATTATAGGGGGGCGGCACGATGTCTCAGTGGTTAACACGGCTGCCTTATAGCACCAGTGACGCGATATCGATTCCAGTCCGGGCGATTGTCTGTGTGGCTTTTACACGTTCTCCCCATGTCTGCATGGGGTTCCTCTTGGAGCCCCAGTTTCCACCCACCGTCCAAAGATGTATAGATTAGGTAATTCTGCCATGCTAAATCACCCATATTGTTCAGGGAAGTGCAGGATTGACGCATTAGTCAGGGTAAATGGAGAGTAATAGGGTGGGGGAATGGTTTTTTGCGGGATGTTCTTCAGAGGGTCCGTATGGAGTTTTTGGGCCAAATGGCCTGTTTCCACACTCTGGGCCCTCACTGAAGATAGCCAGGAAGGAACTGAAGAATGGACTTCGGAGAGCTAGAATGGGACAAGAAAAAGCTTTTTTGGGAAGGAATAATGCAAACCGAAAGACATTCTCCACTTATGTGAGGAACAAGAGGATGGTCAGAGTGAGGTTAGGGCCGGTCAGGAATAGTGAAGGAAACACGTGCCTGGAGTGACAGGAGGTAGGGGAGGTCCTTAATGCATACTGTGCTTCAGTATTCACGACTGAGAGGGACCTTTTCATTTGTAAGGACAGCATAAAAAGGACTGATATGTGTTAACAGGTGGATATTATGTAGGAGGATGTGCTGAGAATTGTGTAAAACATAAAGATAGATAAGTCTATTGGACCAGACGGGATATGCCCAAAGTTACTACAGGAAGCGATTGCTGTGTCTTTGGTGATAAGCTTTGCACCCACACTGTCCACTGGAATCGTACCAGATGATTGGAGGGAAGCAAATGTTACTCCCTTGTTCAAGAAAGGGAATAGGGATAATCCTGGGAATTGCAGACCTCACTTTCTTATGTCTGTGGTGTGCAAATTATTGGAGAGGACTCTGAGAGAGCGGATTTATGACTCCGTAGAAAACCAGAGTTTGATTAGAGATAAACCGCATGGCTTTGTAAGGGACAGGTTTCTCCCTCACAAATCTTATTGAATCCTTTAAGAATGTGACAAAACACCTTCATGGCTCATTCGGAAAGAACAGTGGCATGGGATAAAGGGAAACCTGTCTGTCTGGATACAGAATTCCTGGCTCATAGAAGACAGATGGTGTGATAGATGGGAAACATTCATAATGGAGCTTGGTGAACAGTCGTGTTCTGCAGGGATCAGTTGCAGGACCACTGCTCTTTGTATTTTTTTATAAACAATTTGGATGTGGGTAAGAATGGATAAGTAATTTTGTCAATGACATGGAGATTGGTGGAGTGGTGGATAGTGTGGAGATCTGTTGTAGGTTGCAGCAGAGTATTGACAGGATGCAGAGCTTGGCTGAGAATTGGCAGATGGAGTTCAATCTGAAATGATTCATTTTGGAAGGTCGAACTTGAATGCAGAATACAGGGTTAAAGGCAGAATACTTGGTTGTGTTGTGTAACAGAGCGATCTTGGGTTCCACGTCCATCGATCCCTCAAAGTGGCCACCCAAGCTGATAGGGTTGTAATGAAGGAATATGTTGTGTTGGCCTTCAGTTGCTGGGGGATTGAGTTTTATAGCAGTGAAGTTATTCTGCAACTCTATAAAGCTCGAGTTAGACCTCACTTTCGTAACTCTGTAAAATCTCCAGCCTTGCTTTCCACTCTCTGTAACATCTCCGGCCTTGCATTGCTATCTCTGTAACAACTCCAGCCTTGCTTTCCACTCTCTGTAACATCTCCAGCTTTGCATTCCTCTCTGTGTAACATCTGCAAACTTGATTTCCTATCTCTGTAACATCTCTGGTCTTGCTTTCCACTATCTGTATCATCTCCAGCCTTGCTTTCATATCGCTGTAACATCTTCCGCCTTGCTTTCCACTCTCTCCTTAACATCTCCTACCTTACTTTCCTTTCTCATTAACATCTCCAGCCTTGCATTCCTATCTCTGTAATCTCTCCAGCTTTGCTTTGCTATCTCTGCAACATTACCAGAATGCTTTCCTATCTCTTTAACGTCTCCAGCCTTACTTTCCTGTCACTGTAACATCTCCAGGCTTGCTTTCCTATCTCTGTAACGTCACCAGCCTTACGTTCCTATCTCTGTAACATCTCCAGCTTTGCTTTGCTATCTCTTTAACAACTCCAGCCTGGCATTCCTAATCTCTGTAACATCTCCTACCTTCCTTTCTTATCTCATTAACATCTCCAGCCTGGCATTCCTAATCTCTGTAACCTCTCCAGACTTGTTTTCCTTGTCTCTGTAACATCTCCTGACTTGCTTTCCTATCTTTGTAACATTACCAGAATGCTTTCCTATCTCTGTAACATCTCTAGTCTTGCATTCCTGTCTCAGTAATATCTCCAGCCTTGCTATTCACTCTCTGTAACATCTCCAGCCTTGCTTTTCTATCTGTGTAACATCACCATCCTTCCTTTCCTCTCTGTCCGTAACATCTCAGGCTTTGTTTTCCTGTCACATTCACATATCCATCCTTGCGTTCCAACCTCTTTAACATCTCTATGCTTGCATTCCTATCTCTTGAACCTCTCCAACCTTCCTTTCCTCTCTCTGTAACATCTTCAGCCTTACGTTTCTTTCTCTGCAACATTACCAGAATGCTTTCCTATCTCTGTATCATCTCCAGGCTTGAATTCCTGTCTCAGCAATATCTCCAGCCTTGCATTCCTCTCTCTGTACCATCTCGATCCTTTCTTTCCTACCTCTGTAACATCTCCAGACTTGTTTTCCTATCTCTGTAACATCTCCAGACTTGCTTTTCTATCTCTGTGACATCTCCAGACTTGTATTCCCCTCTCTTTAACATCTCAAGCCTGACATTCCTATCTCTGTAACCTATCCAGATTTGCTTTCCTATCTCTGTGACATCATCAGCCTTGCTTTCCTATCTCTTTTGCATATCCAGCCTCGCTTTCCTATCTCTGTAATCTCTCCAGCCTTGTTTTCCTCTATCTGTAACATCTTCTGCCTTGCTTTCCAATCTGTATAACTTTTCCAGCCTTGCTCTTCTATCTCTGTAACGTCTCCAGTCTTGATTTCCTCTCTCTCTGTAACATCTCCAGCCTTACTTTCCTATTTCTGTAACATCTCTAACCTTGCTTCCTATCTCTGTAACAATTCCAGCCTTGCTTTCCTATCCCTGTAACATCTCCAAAATTGTTTTCCTATCTCTGTAACACATTCAGCCTTGCCTTCCTTTCTCCGTAACATCTCCAGCCTTGCTTTCCTATCTCTGTAACATTTCCAGCCTTGCTTTCCTCTCTCTCCATAACATCTCCTACATTGCTTTCCTATCTCATTAACATCTCCAGCCTGGCATTCCTATCTCTGTAACCTCTCCAGACATTATTTCCTGTCTGTGTAACATCTCCGATTTACATTCCTCTCTCAGTAACATCTCCAACCTTGATTTCCTAACTTAGTAATATATACAGCCTTGCTATTCACTCTCTGTAACATCTCTAGCCTTGCTTTTTTCTATCTGTAACATCTCCTGCCTTGCTTTCCTATCACTGTAACATCTCCAGGCTTGCTTTCTTCTCTCTGTAATGTCTTCAGCCTTACTTTCCTATCCCTGTAACATCTCTAATCTTGCTTTCCACTCTCTCTAACATCTCTAGCCTTGCTTTTTTCTATCTGTAACAACTCCTGCCTTGCTTTCCTATCGCTGTAACATCTCCTGACTTGCTTTCCTATCTTTGTGACATCGGAGGAGAAATTGAGGACTGCAGATGCTGGAGATCAGAGCTGAAAAATGTGTTGCTAGAAAAGCGCAGCAGGTCAGGCAGCATCCAAGGAGCAGAAGCATCGACGTTTCGGGCATAATCCCTTCTTCAGGAATGATGAGGGTGTACCAAGCAGGCTAAGATAAAAGTTAGGGAGGAGGGACACGGTGGGGGTGGGGGGGGCGGGGTTCGTTGGTAATGCGATAGGTTGAATGAGTTTAAGGTGAGGGCGATAGGCCAGAGAGGGGGTGGAGGCAGAGATGTCGGGACGAAGATTGCAGGTCAACATGGCTGCGCTGAATCCGAGGGTTAGGACTGAGATAAGGTGGGGAGTGGAAATAAGGATGCTGGAGAAATCTGCATTCATCCCTTGTGGTTGGAGGGTTCCTAGGCAAAAGATGAGGAGCTCTTCCTCCAGTCATCATGTTGTCATGGTCTGGTGATGGATCAGGCCAAGGACCTGCATGTCATTGGCGGGGTGGGAGGGGGAGCTAAAGTGTTCAGGCACGAGACGGTTGGGTTGGTTGGTGCGGGTGGCCCAGAGGTGTTCTCTGAAATGTTCCACAAGAAGGCGACCTGTCTCCCCAATATATAGGAGGCCACATCGGGTGCAGCGGATACAGTAAATGATGTGTGTGGAGGTGCAGGGGATGTTGTGACGGATATGGAGGATCTGTTGGGGCCTTGAAGGGAAGTGAGGGGGGAGGTGTGGGCACAAGGTTTGCATTTCATGCGGTTGCAGGGGTAGGTGCTGTGATTGGAGCTTGGGTTGGTGGGGGGTGTGGACCTGACGATGGAGTCGCGGAGGGAATGGTCTTTCTGGAACGCTGATGGGGAGGGAAGGGAAAATATTCTTGGTGGTGGGGTCTGTTTGGAGGTGGCGGAAATGACGACGGATGATATAATGTATGTGGAGGTTGGTGGGGTGGTCGCTGAGGACCAGTGGGGTTCTGTGCTGGTGGCTATTGGAGGGGTGGGGCTCAAGGGCCAAGGAGCGGGAAGTGGAGGAGATGCGGTGGAAAGCATCGTCAACCTCATCTGAGGTGAAATTGCAGTCTTTGAAGAAGGAGGCCATCTAGGCTGTTCAGTATTTGAACTGGTCCTCCTGGGAGCACATGCGGTGGAGGCGAAGGAATTGGGAATATAGGATGGTGTTTTTTTACATGGGGCAGTGTTGGAGGAGGTGCAATCCGGATAGCTGTGGGAGTCGGTCAGTTTATAGTAAATGTCTGTGTTGAGTCGGTCGCCCGAGATAGAAATGGAGAGGTCTTTTTAACATCTCCAACCTTGCTTTCCACTCTCTGCAACATCTCCAGCCTTGCTTTCCTACCTCATTAACATTTCCAATCTTGCATTCCTATCTCTGTAACCTCTCCAGACTTGCTTTCCTATCCCTGTAACATCTCCAGCGTTGCTTTCCTCTCTCTGTAACATCTCCAGCCTTGCTTCCCTGTCTCTCTAACATTACCAGCCTTACAATCTTATCTCGGTAATGTCTCCAGCCTTGCTTTTCTATCTCTGCAAAGTCTCCAGACTTGTGTTCCCCTCTCTGTAACATCTCCAGCCTTGCTTTCCTATCTCTGAAACATCTCCAGCCTTGCTTTGCTATCTCTGTAACATTACCAGACTTGCATTTCTATCTCTGTAACATCTCCAGCCTTGCTTTCCTCTCTCTGTAAGACCTCCGACCTGGATTTCCTATCTGTGTGACATTTCCAGACTTGCATTCACCTCTCTCTATCATCTCCAGCCTTTTCTATGAAGTTCTCAGTATCTCGGATGATCGGGATTGCATCAAGCTCCAGCTCCTGAACGCGGTCTCCCAGGAGCTGCAGCTGGGTGTACTTCCCACACACGTGTACTCATCAAAAAATTGAAATCTCCCTTAACTCCCATATCCTGCAGGAACAA
Source organism: Chiloscyllium plagiosum (assembly GCF_037043375.1). Lineage (NCBI taxonomy): Eukaryota > Metazoa > Chordata > Chondrichthyes > Orectolobiformes > Hemiscylliidae > Chiloscyllium > Chiloscyllium plagiosum. The sequence goes on from NW_028270171.1 coordinate 35,717,749, forward strand.
CATGCGACTGCCCAAACTGCCATCTCAACTGCTGTAAGACTAGAGTTAAAAGGGGTTTACCTGAATTTATCGGCACCTTTTGCTGAGCTGCTGCTCACTGAAACCGCTCAAATCAAAGCACAACGACCTCCTCTGCTCCTGACAGCATATCTATGGACCGCTCCACATTTAGTTTTGGCGAGGGAATGAGGGAGTCACTACAGTGATGTAGTGATTGGGTCTTAAACACTCCCTCCCACCAAACACATAATGACCTTTTCGTCAGTGCAGGTCATTGCTTGACCTTGGAATGTGCCTTACTGAGGTCTTCCTTCTGGTCGTGGTGACTGCGCTGAAGCAAATACTCTCCCTTACATACAATCCGCATTGTCGCAGTCCTCTGGTATTTTCTGTCTAATAGCACTGCATTTATGAATATCTTGAATGTCTTGATTCCATTCCAAACTGTGTCTCACTCCCCAGGGAGAGAGGTTGAAATTCCACTCAAGACCAGGCTATTGGAAAAAAAAACCTTACCATTGGTCATATGAGTGGCAGCATGCTGATCCGCTCACTGATTCTGCTTTTCCTTTTAATTAGTGTATATTAATTCTGATAGCCCTCCATTACACTTTCCTGCATTTTCCTCGTAACACGTTTTTAAAAATCTGTGCATCTCAGCCTTGAAGATATTTAGTGATCCAGCCTCAACAGCCTTCACAATTTTCTACAGTTGTTTCGCTCCCACTGATGTGAGACTTGCTGGTCTTTAAACCCATGGATTTTTTTCTAACACTGTGTGGAAGTTGAACCTACATTAAATGCAGTCCTATTCGATCACACCACCTCTGTGGCCAGATGCAAAATCAAAAACGCAAAGTTTAGGAACCTGCAATCTCTTCCCTCATGTTCCACATCAGCCTAAGGTAAAGTTCATCCGGATCGAGAGATTTGCCCACTTTTAATCCTGTATAAACTTCCAATTCTTCCTCAGCTTGTGTGCAAATTTGCTCAAAGCAGTCCATTAAGGACTGACAGTGAATCCAGGAACTGCTTCTCCAAAGCGAAGACGGATTTGTGATACGTGTTTAACATATTCTCTGGCTCTGTGCACAGACTGCTTCTTCGGGCCCTTACACTCCCTATTGTTTCTCTTGTTAACCTCTTGCCTTTAATAAACCGATAACATGTCTTTGAATTATTGAAACTATTGCCTGCAAATGATTTTATTAACCCCCTTTTTGTTCTTCTACTAACTTTCTTGGGTTTAGCCCTACAAGGTCACTGCTCTTCTGGCACCCATTTTTGTATCTGCTACGTATTGATATAAGAAGTTCTCTGGAATATATGTAAAGACATGTTTCCCCTCTTAAAAAACATTCACTGCCATAATGAATGTTTGGAATTGAAATGCCTAAATACAATGATCCTATTATTGGATTTACACAGCTCAATGATTTGGTTACATGTCTGCTCCTGTACATATGTGGTAGGGGCAGATGTATGTATCTGTAACAGCCTTGAGGGCTGAATTGAGGTACAACGAATAGCGTACGGACAGCAGTTGGCCATTTGTCTGCACCATTCAGAATGGTCATGGCTGATCTAAGTGTGTTTGTCTAACCGTCTGTTCCCAATAAACATTGACTGTCCTGTCCAGCAAAGATCAGTCAAGCTCAGACTTATGCACGAAATGGTAAGGTCATCGGGTGTGTTGCCGAACAAAGAAACCTTGGAGTGCAGTATCATAGCTTTTGAAAGTAGAGTCGCAGGTAGATAGGTTAGTGAAGAAAGCGTTTGGTATGCTTTCCTTGATTGGTCAGAGTATTGAGTACTGGAATAGGGAGGTAATGTTGCTGCTGGACAGGACTTTGGTCAGACAACTGTTGGAATATTGCGTGCAATTCTAGTATCCTACCTATTGGAAAGATGTTGTGAAGGTTGAAAGGGTTCAGAAAAGATTTACAAGGATATTGACCGGGTTGGAGGATTTGAGATATAAGGAGAGGCTGATCAGCATGGGACTGTTTTCCCTGGAGCGTCGGAGGCTGAGGGGTGATTTATGGAGGTATACAAAATTGTGAGGGGCATGATAAATAGACTAGGTCTTTTCCCTGGGGTCAGGGAGTCCTGAACTAGAGGGCATAGGTTTAGGGTGAGAGGGGAAAGATATAAAAGAGAACTAAGGGGCAACGTTTTCACGCAGAGGGTGGTACGTATATGAACTGACTTGCCAGAGGAAGTGGTGGAGGTTGTTACAATTGCAACATTTAAGAGACATATGGGGACCGAAAGGTCTGCTTGTATGCTGAATATCGCTGTGACTCTATGACTCTATAAAAGAGTCTTCACTTCTCCCTGAGAATGAGGTCACCACAGGTAGCACAAAACTAAAGTGAAAGGGGCGTCCTTTTTTCGTTGTGAGACCTGTTATTTTCAAACTGAACATCAAATCACCACCTCTTTTCAGAAATAAGGAAGGAGTAATTAAGAATAAACATAAACTATTCCGGACTCCAAACCTGTCCCAAATTGCCACTGACCCTTTCGAATTGAATATATATATCAACCCAGCCTCTGTTGCTGTCTCAGGAAGAGAGTACCTGATAGCATAACACCACATGAGCATGAAAAATGTAGGCGAATGAGGCTTTTAGGCCCATCGAGTCTGATAGGCCATTCAATCATTTCTTATATGTCTTTTAACGTCACTCTCCTGCCTTCCCCCAAGAATCCTTGGTCGCCTTATAAATCACAAACGTATCTATTTGTTTCTTAATGACACTCCTGTCTGCGTGTGTGTGATTGTGTGTGTGTGTCCATCTGCTTGTCACCTGTGTATTTGTGCGTCTACGCCTGTCTTTCTGTGCATCAGCTTGTGTGTTGTATCTATGTTTGCGTCTATTTGTGTGTTACTCTATATGTCTGTGTGTGTTTCTACGTGTGTTTGTTCGTATGCCGGGATGTTTACCAATACCTCTGTGTATTTCAGTGTCGGCATCTGTATTTTTTGGAGGGGGAGTGAAAGGATTGTCGTTGAAACTGCCAGTGGGTTTAAAGTGAGAATTGTCTTTCACTGAGCACTGCTCCTTAATCGGTCAGTGGGATATGGATGTTTCAGAAACTCCACGCGAGTTATCCCAGCCCACTCCATCTTGTACTATGGCGGGGTTAGGCGGGTGAGGGAATGGATATTGGGAACTCCACCACCCGGCTCCATAATCAGCTGATGAAGGAGCGTCGCTCCGAACGCTAGTGTGCTTCCAATTAAACCCGTTAGACTGTAACCTGGTGTTGTGTGTTTTTTAACTTTATACACCCCAGTCCAACACCGGCATCTCCGAATCATGACTGCTAACAAACAGGAACAAAAACGCTGCATAAATCTACAATTTGTATTTCAAAGAAAACAAAATAAAAGCAACGTCAAATATGGAAATTTGTAATCAGGAGAGGAGAGTTTATTGTGAAGACCAGGGAAATCGTCAAGAAAATAATCAGTTACTATGCATCTGTCTTCATGGAGGAAGATCCACAAATCATCCAGTAATACCCAGTGATATTGTGGGGCTTGTGCAACTAAAGACATAAAGTCAATTTATTTCAGTAACAAGATAATATTTGAAAGTGTAACTGGACTGAGCAATGCTAAGTCTGACAAGTCTGATGTACTTCATATTAAAATGTCAGGCATATATCAGTAATAGAAGTATTAAATGTATGTCGAGACTGTTTTATTTTTCGGTGCATTCTGCAGAGGCTGGAATCCATTGCGGATAAATGGAAGTTAGTAAACGTGTTCCAAGCACTGTAGATTAATGGAAAGGATCCAAGCATCTATAAAGGGAAGAAGACATAGTTTGGAGAACTGCCGACCAATTAACTTCACATCTGCAGGGAAACTATAGGAATCAATTATACAGCGTGTGATACTGGTTATTTAGAAATTAACAGCAATGGAGAGAATCGTCTGTATTTCTGACAGATGTCTAACTAGATGTGCTATTGGTTGTTAGACCCCATCTACCACCACCTGAGAAAAGCAACAGCAAGTGACTACACCACAGGAAATAACATCACCACAGGAATTGACATCAACAACCCAAAGAAACCAAAACATGCAAATAGAAAGCAGGAAATTTTAGCAATGCTTCGCATGAGATCCATTGAAGATGTAAGGTAATGAAACGTCTGGAAATGAACCTTCCAGACCTGCATCCATTGTGTACAGTGTTGGTGACACAACCTGAGAAAGAATATACTGACCACAAAAAAAGTGCAATAGACAATCTCCAGATTAATGCCACAGATGGCCAGGTTGCCTGATGAGGAAACTCGACCTATGTTCTCCAGAGTTTCAAAGAGTGAGATGTGGGTCACAGTGTAATTTGGAAAATTCACAAAACATATGACAATTTGGAAACGAACAGAATGCTTTCCTGGCTGTCTAACCCACATTCAGGGCAAATCATGGCAAAATAAGGGATTGGCCACTTAAGACCGTAATAATGAGGAAATTCATCATTCGGTGAGAACTGCTGAAAACGGGAGCATAGAAACCTGCTGGCAGGGTAAGATTAGGGAGAATCCCCAGATATTCTGCAAGTGTATCAAGCAGGAAAGAATAACAAGGGAACAGGTAGGAGTCGTTAGTGACTTGCCAAGTTGCATCCAAATCCTTAGTGTAAGGAGACAGAGGGTAGTGGGTGAAGGCTATTAGTGTGACTGGAGACCGGTGTCCAATGGCGTATCACAGGGATCAGTGCAGTGTCCCTTATTATTTGAGATTTGGAGGTGCTGGTGTTGGACTGGGGTGCACAAACCTAAAAATCACATAACATCAGGTTCTAGTCCAGCTGGATTAATCAGAGGCACGTGCTTTCAAAGTGCATAACACCTGATGAAAAAGCAACCCTTCGAAGCTAGTGCCTACGAATAAACCTGTTGGACTATAACCTGGCGTTGTGTGAACTATAACCTTCTTATTTGTGGTACCCATAAATGATGCAGCTTTGAATACAGACGGGGTTGGCGGGAGTTTGACAACTAAGTTTGTGTATGATACAAAGATTGTCCGGGTGGTTGGCAGTGAGGAGGAAGGCCTTATGTTACAGGAAGATTCATATGGAATGGTCAGATGAACAGATCTATAGCAGAAAATATGTAACCCTGATAAATATGAGATGATACACTTTTGAAGAAGGAACCAGACAGGGGAGTACTCAATGAATAAGCTCAGGATGATGCTTATAGGGTGCTTCTCCACACATGCCTGAATGTGACTAAACAGGTTAATACACAATTTGAGAAAGCATGAGGGACGTAAACATAACCTTTATTCATCAGGGCATAGATTATATGAGCTATGTGAAACTTTGGTTTGGCCAAGATGGAATACTGTATGTAGTTCTGGGAACCACACGACGGGAAGGATCTGATTGTAGTGGAGGGGGGCTCAGAGAAGATTCACCAGGATGCTCCCAGAGATTGAGCATATCAGCTATGAGAGAGGCTGGATCAGCACGGGTTGTTTAGTTTGGAGGAGAAAAGGCTGAGTGGGCCGTGATTCGGAAGGATCGTATTCCGAGGGACATGGATAGACAGCAGCTGTTCTTTTCAGTCAAAGGGCCAAGAACAATGGAGCACATTTAAAGTGATGTGTTTGAGATTTGGAGAGGAATTGAGGATTGTTTTTCACCCAGAGGGTGTTGGGGCCAGGAATGCCCTTCCTGAGAGAGGAGTTGTAATGGTAACTTCACAACCATAAGAAAATACACGGCTGTGTAGTTGAACTGCCATAAAATTCACGGCTACGGGTCTTGTGTCGTAAAGTGGGACTAATGTAGACCGTGCTTTATTTCTGATGGTACAAAGTCTATGCTGCTGTGTTTGCATGTCTGTGGAATGTCAATTATTGAGTAGCTTAAGATAGGAATTGATGGGTGTCTGAAGAGTATATTAACAAGGGTTTTAACATTGAACTTGTAATATCTTCTGAAAATATGTCAATGGCAAAATTAAGGGAAAAAAGGTACAGGTTGATTACAGTCTGATACCAGAGAATTGAGTACAGGGAAAAGGCAGAACTATGGAGCAAATACTTTAGTTATGTCTTCACAGAAGAAAATAAAACAAAAAAGAAAACTTCCGAACAAAACTAGTGAACATTAGTCTGTTGAGAAAAAGGGGATAGAATGAAATTAGCAACCAAACAGTTTTAGAGGAAGTATTGGAACTGAAAGTAATGAGCACAGACAAAGTCAACAGAGATTGATCAAATGGGAATCATATTTGAGAAAGTGACGTTTAGCATAATTATGGAGAAGCAATCAATGCAACATGATTGCTCTTTCAGAAAGATTTATGATAAAGCCCCAAGCCTATTATGCAAATTCAATTCCTCTGGTACTGGGACTGATATGCTTTTAGAATGGGACAGCTGGCTAGAAGCTGTGAGTAGGAATAAAACAATATTTTTTTTGAAGGATCCTTGCACGATATAGCAAGGATCGCGGTTTGGGCTCCAGCTATTCCGAACACACATCATATATTTTGTTGAGTGGTTCAAATTCAATATTTCCAAGTTTACCAATGGCACTAAACAATATCAGATTGTGAGTGGGTGAGCAGGGTGTCAAAAAACTGCAAGGTGATAGCGACAAGTGGAGTGTCTGGGTAAATACATGGCAGATGGAGAGCAGTGGGGTGGTGGGGGATATGGTCTATGGAGGATATGTGATATTGTGACCTTTGATGGTAAAAACAGAACGGAAGCCTATCATTTGAAAAGGGATTGTTTGAAAAATGTTGATGAATAAAGGAACTTAAGCTGCATTTTTGTTTCCTTCTGTGCAGCCCTCCGAGACACAACAAGTGGGGAGCTGTAACATTGAAAATGATCTGGATCTCCCTGTGCACCAGTCACTGAAAGCAATTTTGCAGTAGCAGAAAATAGATAGGCAGATAAATTGTGTATTCACCTTCATTTCAGGGGGATTTGAATCCAGGAGTAAAGGTGTTTTACTGCAGCTGAGCAGGGACTTGGTGAGACCTCAACTCGAACATTGTGCAGTATTGTGTGCAGTTTTGGACTCCTTGCTTTATAAAGGACAAACTTGACATTGAGGGAGAGCAGCGAAGGAGACCAGACTGATCTCTGGAATGACAGGCTTGTTGTGGGTGAAGAGTCTGCTGCGGCTGGGCCTGTATGCCAAGGGGTTTAGGAAAATGAGTGGACATCTCTATGAAATACATAAATTCTGTCAGTACGAATCAGATTGGAAGCCGGCGTGATCATTTCCCTCGGTGGGACATCAAAAACAAGGGGTACAATATTAGATACAGACAGGCCACTCTGCATTGAGATGAGAATAAATGTCTCTCCTCAGAGACTGGTGAACCTGGGGAATAGTCTCCCGGATCAGGCTGTGTAAACCAAGGCACTGAATATAAGTAAGGATTTCTATACAGTAACGAGATATGGAGAGAGCAGGGACATGTAATGAAGATAGAGGATCAGATATCTTTACAGGTTATATCACGGTAGCTGTATACCTGTGCAATACTATATTACAGAAAATCGTGCAATATTAATAATGGGGGCAATGGGAAAAAAAAGGGTAAGGGGCGAACCGCAAAATATCAGTAAAACACAAAAAATAAAGTTAGTCTAAGTAAACCTTTAAATCAAACATTTTAATGCAATAGAACTCTTCATGTAACACTTTCACACGACAGTCACTGACTACAGTCCTGTACCTTTCACCAAGCTCTTCACCAGAAGGCATTCAGGACTGACTCAACTCGTGATGCTGATGCGGTATCCCAGTTCTCCCCAAGATTCTCCTCCGGTTTTAAATAAAATTCTTTCTAAATATAGCCTAACATTCCCAGTTTGTGGCTCCGTTTCAAGGCTTGCAGAGCGGATTACATTCCTGTTTTAGCTGAACTCATTGATTGTGCATTTTGCAGACAGAGGATCCTGACGCTGGGTTTATTGTTCAGCTGGTGCCTGTCAAAAGTGTCGTGTCACAATGAACGGGAGTTCACTTTATAGACAAAGGTGCGCAATTCACGAATCACATTGCACCGAAATCATATTTAATAAACACACGCTATCAGAGAACTGCCTGTATATTGAATCGACGAGCAAATTGATGGACCAAAGTGATTACAGCAGTTCTTATTTTATATTTCACAGTGTTTAAACATGTTGCGGGATATGAACACTGTGTCGGGAAAATTGCCTTGAGGAGATTTTCTCCATGAACGAGAATGGGGGAGGCTCGATGTGTCGAATGACCTACTCCTTTCCCGATGTTTCTGTGCAGTCTGTGGGAAAGCTCTGTAAATGTTGTCACAAGCTCTAATATGTAAGGTCTCTGCAGGGTTAACAGGTCTGTGTTTCCCACTCCCTTTTCCGATACCAAGGCTGGGGCCGGGTATTCTGTCCGGTTTTATCCTTTAAGACGTCAGAGCAGTTTGATACAATAGAGTGTCTTGCTTGACCGTTTCAGAGAGCATTGAAGAATTGATTACATGTCTGTGTGTCTGGAGTCTCTCTTAGGCCAGACCAGGAAAACACGGGAGATTCACTTCCTGAAAGTACATTGGGATCGGAGATTGAAGTTTAAAATCAACATTGTTGGAAGGTCATTGTTACTGACACCAGATCCAAGATCCTGATACTTTATTAATTGTTTATAACGTCCACCAGCTGCAAGAGCATTAGCCTGTATTTGATTAGTAATCCAGTGACATTTCCACAACAGCACCATCTCCACATAGGAATCTATCTGAAGCACACTGCGCAGGTTATTTCTGTACTGTTTGACACCCCATCCAAAAAAGACCTCCCACCAATTTGATTATTGTGAAGGGACTGAGGGAGTGTTAAATTGTCAGAATGCAATTATTCATACATTAGGGGCCGGCATATAGTTGAGTACTTTTCCACATTGCCAGGGACTTGTCAGAGTTGGTGCTGGAATGAAGCAGCTTCCCCAGGGACACAGCTTATTGTGCAGCACAAGTCTTCAGTCCTGTTACAGGAATGGTTTCAGGGCCCATTGCCTTTGTCGTATCTGCTGGGTTCAGCTGTTTCCTCGTGTCACGTGCAGCGAATCGAATTGGTTGAACACTGCCATCTGTGATTCTGTGGGCATCATGACGAGGGTGAGGTGGATCATCCATTCAACACCTCTGGCGAAGGATGGCGCAGATACTCCATCCTTCTCTTTTTCACTGATGTGCAGGGCTGTTCCATTACATAAGATGGGGATATTTCTGGAGTCCTCTCCTCCAGTAAGTTGTTTAATAGTACACCGACATTTATGTCTGACTGTGGCAGCATTGCAGAGCTTAGATCTAATCTGTTGGTTTTGGGATCATTTTGTCCTCTCTATCAGATGTTATTTCTGCTGTTTAGAATAAAACCACGCAAGTGCGGTAGCTTTAATGGTTTGTCATCAGCTTTAGGTACACATGGTTCTGACCTTGGCATGTTCACCCACACTCGTCACTGAACCATCACTCGGCTTGATGGTACTTATAGATTGATGGAATATCTTGGGGAAATTGTTACAGATTATGTTTGATTACAATCCTGCTTCTGTTGCTGCTGTTGTCTACAGCATCACATAAATGCCCCAGTTGAGCTGCAATATCTGCATTTCAATTGGACTGACTGTCCCCCAGTTCAAATCGAGACCCATTCACCCATCAGTCGTGAACCCAGTGACCTCACCTGTTGTCTGATGCAGGAATACTTCCATTTTAATATTCTCATTCTGCTGAGGGTCCCTCTTTGGTGTCATGCTTCTAATTTGTTACATTACTCCAACCATTTAACATATTCATCTGAATCTTTTCCTTTCTCGTAATGCCATCTTCTGCGTTTGAATTGAATGCGTTTCCCGCACGTTTCTCCCTGACCATGATTAAGAGCTCTGTGGTGTCAGTGATGTCAGCCTTTTGCAGTTTCAGAGCCAATGAACTTTGCGGTATCGTTCAGTTCCCAGTCTACGGCCCTTCATGTTGGACAGGGCGCTTGAGCAGTTTTCACACACGTCATTGGAACTTGTTCAAAAACAGAAATTGCTGAAGAAACAAAGCAGGTCTGACGGCATCTTCTGGAGCGAATGCGGAGTTCATTTTTCGGGTCCAGTGAGCCTTTTACGAAGCTCTCAATTTCTCCATCGTTTTTTAAGTTTTTAGTTCCAGTATCCTTCGCTATTTCTTTAATTGAAAATTTGTGTAGTGCCGATTCGTTTCTGGAGAAAATCAGCAGATCTGGCAGAATATGCAGAGACAGAGAATCAGAGTGAGCGTTACAAGTCCAGTGTGACTTGTTCAGAACTGAAAAGGGTTGCAAACTGGGGTTTTTAGTCCCTTGCCGGAGATGGGGGATGGTTGACTTGGAAAAAAACGTGAGTGGCAAAAGATAAACTGGCTATTAGCAGTTGTGAATGGGAAGATGATGCAAAATGGGTTTAAATTAAGGTGTGAATGGGGGAAAGGGGTTCTCTCTAACTGAGTATAAGATAAAGAAGACACAACCACACAAGGTCATAGGGAGAACAGGAGGGAGAATGTTGACCAGGTGGTCTTCAATAGATCTAGATCTATACGTTTTCACAGTATACATCATCACTTCCTTCACACTAAGGAATTCAGGTGCTTGAGCTCTTATTGGCACGAGTAAGAGATTCATGCTGACTTAGTTTTGTAACATAGAGCAAAACTAACAATATGAAGTTTGGGCAATTTTCTTTACCTGTCATTTTTAATATTCTTTCAGATTTACAATGCTTATCGTTAAACGTTTAATCTCCGATCAGAAGGAATGTACGAGGTTGAGGGGTGGCATACTAAAAGTTTACAATATCATGGGAGGCATGGAGAGGGTGAAGAGCCAAGGTCATTTCTGCAGAATCGGGGAGTTCAAACACAGATGCACAGCTTTAAGTTGAAAGGGGGAAACGTGAAAGGGACAAAGGTGAAACTTTTTTTACACAGAGGGTGATAGGAATAGGCTGCCAGAGGAGCAAGTACAGCTACAATATTTCAAAGACATTTGGACCAATGTATAAACGGGAAATATGAAGAGGCATTTGGGCCAAGTGCAAGCAGATGGGATTACTTTAATTTAGAAAATCTGATCAGCATGGACAAGTTGGACCAAATGTTCTGTTTGCGCATGATATGACTATGAATCTAGAAAGCGAGGAAAATGTACGAAAAGATATGATGTAATAAATTGGCAAGAAATGTAAAAACAAGCATCATAAGCTTTTTGATCTACATAAGAAAAGCTCGAAGATGTGTGTGTGAGCTGACTCAGAAGTGAAGTGAGGAAAGTACATTGAGGCCATTTGGAGCGGGTGACTGGAGAACTGGCCACAGGGAACAGGCAGATAATTTACAACAGTATTTCTGCATGGGGAAGGCACTGTAGGCATGTCAATGGTATAAACAAAATGGTAATAGGAGGGAAGATCTTCAACTGTCTCTAACAAAAGGAGCAAGGTTTTTAACTAACAGATAAGAATAAAGATAGACAGGTCAACAGTAATTCATAGTTAATTTTAAAAGAAGTGGTCACAGAGTGACTTGCGGCACTGTGTGAAATATTCCTTAATTCTCTGGATTACAGGAGTGTTCCAGTGAAACTGGAGAACCTCCAATGTGGCGCCTGTCTTCAAGAAAGGAATGAGACAGAGGGCAGGAACAATTTAGCCTAACCATTATTGCTGGGAATCTGCTAGAACCTGTTATTAAAGAAGGAATTGCAGGACACTTAGAAAAGCTGAACGCAGAGTTGGCATGGTTTACAAGGGGAAACTATTTTGACCTGTAAAATCATACAAATTATTTTATGGAGATCCCTGAGAATGTCAAGATTAGAGCCATGCTGGAAAAGCACAGCATGTCAGACAGCATCCAAGGAGCAGGAAAATCAATGTTTCGGCAGGAGCCCTTCATCAGGAATCCCTGAGAAAGTAACAATCAGATTTGATAAAGGGAACTGATCAACATGAGGCTTTCCAGAGATTTTTCACAAAATATCACAAAATAAACGTTCTGACACGTGACAGAGGCTCGTAGTATGATGAATAATATATTAGCATGGGATGATAGTTGTTTAACACATAGCAATCGGAGAGTCATGATTAATGGATCTTTATTGTAAATACGTATCTATTGGATTACCACAAATATCAGGCCGATGGCATCAGTTGTAAATGGCTGATAGCCTGACGGCGGGAGCTGAGTGCAATATACATCCAAGTTTGTGGATGATAGTGAGAACCAAAATGCAGGCTGTTATTTAATGAAGAGGACTCCCAAATAAGGAGCAGTACAAAGGGATTGGAGTGTTCCTGTGTATGAATCATAATGTCAGCATGCTGATGCAGCAGGTAACTAGGTTGGTTCATGAGGCGGCTTCCTGTGGTGAAAGGAATGAATTATTGAATGCATCTCCAATGGTGAGGCAATTATTCATTGTGGTTGAAATGAATGAGGGTGATATTATTGAATTGTACAAGATACAGAGGGAGCTTGGCTAGGTAGATGCGGAGAAGGTGTTTCCCCTGAGTCTCGAACTCGAGGTGGTAGATACCGAATAAGGAACATCGATTTCAATCTGAGGTGAAAAATGATGAACTCTCTCAGAAGGCAGTGAATGTCTGGAATTCCCTAATTCAGAAAGTTGTGGAAGGATGCAGGGAATTTGGTAGGAAATTGGAGTTGAGCCCAGAAGTGCATCAGCCATGTTCTTATTGAATGAGAGTTCAGGCCTGAGGGGCCGAATAGCCGACTCATGTTCCTACTTCTTAAGTTTTTATGTTATGTTTTTGGAAAGTAATTGGTTATTTTCATGGAAGTCGTGTTGTAAAATGTCGCATTTGGGAGAGGAGGAAATTTGCCTGAGTTAACCTTGGATGGGATATGGGGGCTGTACTCCGAGCAATTCCAGAGCAGAAGTTACCGAGTGGGGAAGCTTGGAAAAATGGATTGTGGCTCGGGGTTACTTCCTGACGAAGCCTGGAATTTCCAAGTGCACTTCCGAAACTACACCTAACCATCGGTGTGACCTCAATCAGCCTGTGTGTATCAGGTCCGGAGGGCTGGATCGAACATCAGAACATAGGGCTGAGGGACACGAGTGGGCCAATCGGCCTTTTAACACTACTCCACCAGTAAGTAAGGTCATGGCTCATCTCATTGTGCTCCCTTCTGCACTTTTCTCTCCATGCAGCATTATCCCTGATTCATTTTTCTACGGAAAATCAGACAAAGCCATAAAAAGACCATACAATATTATAATGAAGATTCAGCTATCCCAAACTTCTGGGAAGGAGAATTCACACTTGAATGAATTCCCACTTTGTGAATTTTTAATTAACTCCGGTTCTGACTGAGGATGGAGGGTGTCACTATTTCCTTTTCTAGTCCCACTCCTCCACTGCTAACAACAAATTTTAAATGAAACGAGGTTGGTAATATGTCCGATGATAAAGGTCTCAGACTGGGTCAGATTTAGTGACAGGAACAAGTCAGGCAGATTTCTTTCATCAGCCGCAGGTGAGTAATAGGGCTATCGGTGCAGCATGTTAGATTTGTGGTTAGTACTGCTGCCTCATATCAGCAAGGAGCTGAGCTCAATTCCAACCTCGTCCGTCACTCCATGTAGAGATTGAACATTTTTTCCTGGTCTGTGTGGGTTTCTTCCCAGTTCTCCAGTTTCCTCCCACAGTTCATAGATGTGCAGCTTAGTTTGATTGGCCATGCTAAATTACGCAGAGTGACCATGGATGTGCAAGGTAAGTGGGTTATTCATGGGTATTGCAGGGTTACATGGATAGGGTAGGGAGACAGGTCTAGATGGGATACTGTTCAGTGAGTTAGTGTGGACTCGATGGGTCGAATGTCCAGCTTCCACACTGTAGGGGTTCAAAGAAACGGGATCAAGTTTAGTCTATTCAACTCCCAGTCGGTATATACCTGATCCACTCGCCTCAAAGCATTGTATATTTCAATAAGATCAGCTCTCATTTTAAGGGTAACCTGTTAAAGTCTCCATAATATCAGCCCTTGTTGCATGGAATAAATGAAGTGAAACACCTCAGAACTGCTTCCAGTGTTATTCTATCCTTTCTCAGACAAGAATGCAAAACTAAAACTAATCTCACACTCCGATGAGTCGGTTTTTCTTTGTTTTCTCACGGTGTAGTGAGTCTTTTGAACACTCTACCCAGCAGAACATAGGAGGCAGAGATATTGAATATTTTTGAGGCAAGGTTCACGAATCACAAAGGAGTCAAGGATTATCGAGGAATGGGCAGCAATATGCATTGTGGGGAAAATGTAGACAGTGGTACTGAATGACACTGCTCCAGAATATCCAGGGATTAAACGAAATGGATAACATCGATAAAGTTTTAAAGGGGAAACAAGATTGCAGAGATCTGAAAGGTCTGCTTTGCTGAGCTCTGCATCACAATGATGCTCAACCCCACCCCACCACAGTCATTTACTTAAAAGTCAACACTAGAAGAGCTATAGAATCCTTACTAATCCCATTTTGTCAAGTGGCAATGACAACTTGGGAAAGGATCAAGTAAGTCCCAACAAGCGGTGCATCCGTCAGAAGCTTTCAGCATGCCTCTGGCCACATCTGCAACCCCCTCTGCTCGTTCGATGGCCCAGTTACTCACCGAGTCTTGGTTGCCGAGTTCACCAAGTTACGTGAAGTGATCGAAGGCATTATTGAAGAAAAGTTCAGCAGGAGGCTAGAACCACTCTCAGTCGTGCTCCAAAAACATGAGCAGCAAATTGAAAGCCTTGGAAACAGAACGGATGACGTCGAGCGTCAAACTACAGAGGCAGAGTCTGTGATCGATCCCTCAAAGGAACGGATCCACGCCCTTGAAAAATAGGTCCGTATCCTAACTGAACAAGGTGACGACCTCGAAACAGGGGCAGAATGAATAATATTCATATCATCCGTCTGCTGGAGACATAAGGTGTTCAGCCAATGAGATTTCTTTTCGAGAACTGGCTGCCATGATTCCTTCACTTCGAAGCTGAAGAGGGACGGGTGAAGAGTGAGGCAGTTCATCGGGTTACGGAGCGCAGGTCGACTCAGACGAACGCCCTCACCCTGTCCTTGTGCGATTACATAGTTGCAGAGACTATCAAAGACTTATGGAAGCTTCCAGAACACAGGGAAAAGATCCGACGAGGGCTCCAGGATTATGTTCTTCCAGGTCTTTTCAGCGGCAGTGATTTAGGAAAGAAAATCTTTCGACGATATCAAGAGAAGACTAAGGGAACTTGAAATTCAGTACTCCTTCATGAACGCAGTGGTGCTCCGTATGCTTTCAAGAGTTCTACGCACTGGTGGATCTTTCAATAGATCCACTGACGCTCCAGTGGACGTGAAAACGTTGTGGACACTATAAAGCAGGCTGGATGCTTTAATGGATATCGATAATTATGTTTCTCTCGTTTTAAAGAAAGTTTGTTGAATCTTTCTGGTATTAAGTAGTGTTAAATTATAGTCGGGGATGGGTAGAGTACACACTTTTAACTTCATTAATATTACTATTCGTTTCTCTCTTGCTTAGTTTGTGTGTCGGGTTCGGCTCAAGCTGGAGGGAGTTATGAAGGTGATCATGATGACTGAATGTCTACCAAAGGGCAGTATTGATAGTGGGGCAGAAGATAAAGATTTGTGACGTGCAAATGCCCCCAGTGGGCGGGGGTAAATGCCCCTCCTGATTGCCATTGTCACGTTGCATCCTGCTTTTTTTTGTTTTTGTTTTTGTTATTTATGTATTTAGTTATGGAACATTTGGAGAGCTTGTAGTAGCTTTAGTTAGTATGTATCTTTTAGGGTCTATGAGTCGTTTTTCATTGACGCTCAGCGATTTGTAATTCGAGTTCTTCTTCTCAGGAATTCAAATGTTGTTCCAGTGTGTTATGGCTAATGTCATGTTTAAATGGTGTATTTGTAGCATTTAGGGGAGGCAGTTAAGAGGAAAAAAAGCACTTTCTAGCCTTAAAAAGGAGAGGGTGGATGTTGTCCTATTGTAGGAGATGCACCTTGATGACAAGGAACATGTGACATTACAGCAGGGCGAGTTTGATCTGGTTTATTTCTCGTCTTTTAATACTAGGAGTAGAGGAGAAGCCATACTGCATAGGAAGAATCTTCCATTTGCATCACGAGATTGTATTATGCACCCACGGAGGATCATAATCCTCAAACATATATGGGGAAGAAACGGTATTTTGAATGTTATTGCCCCCTGGCGCACAGCCTTAAATTCCTGATATATGCATTTTCCAAATTAAGTATTCTTTCTTCGCAGCTTATTATTGTAGGAGGAGACTTTAGTTGTCTTTTTCACCCACCGTGGACAGAATGCCCAAAAGCCCCGAGTACCATCTTTACAATCTAAGCAATTAGTGGATTTTTGTGTGGAACTGGGGCTGGTGGATGTTTGGAGGCAGAACCACCTCATGTATATGGATTTTCCTTTTTCTTTTTGACCCGCATAAATGCCAAACTAGGTTGATCTCTTCCTCACCTTGCAGCAATCTTCGATTCAGTGGTGTTCTGTACAATTGGGAATATTACCATTTCTGACGATGCAGCAGTATAGTCATTGGTTAAGATTAAGGGTAATATAGCAGGCTCAAGACACTAGCGAATGGATCCCTTTATTCTTAAGGATAGTAAGTTCATTGAGTATTTCTGTAATGAATTCAGATATTTCTTAGCCATTAATTCAGATCCAACCTGTAACCCAGCCATTCTATGGAAAATTGCTAAGGCTGATGCCAAATGAATAACTATTCCTTAGGATGCGGCAGATGCTGGAGCAGGGACGCTTGCTCCAGGCACGGTTGAAGGCAGCCAAGAGGGCATATTGTGATAGACCCTCGGTGGCTGGGCTGCAGAGGATCACAACGCTTCGGTGTACAATGAATTCCATTCTCACACAGACAACCAAGAAGAAACCTACTTCTTCAAAACAAAGGCTGTTTGAGCATGGTGATAAGCCGGGCAAGTATTTAGCCTATCTTGCGTGGAAAAGAGAGCCCCAAAGCCATTGCCTCAGGGAAGGTATTGGAACCCTTCCCTGCAATCCCATAAGGCTTAAAGCACTATTTCGGAGATTTTACTCCGAATTATATCAGACTGAGCATAATGAGGTTAGATGGATTAACATGGAGTCTTTCTTCAAGAACTTGAATATTCCAGGGGTAACCCACAAATAAGTGTCTTGCCTTAATGCACCATTGTCAGTGCTGGAGTGTGTAAAGCAGCTTCAGGGCGGAAAGGTGCCCGATCCTGACGGATTTCCAATTGAATTTTACGTGTAATTTATAAAACTATTGTCAGGGCCGATGCTTAACATGTTAGTCACTCACACAGTCACGACTGACTCCTACCATCCTTAAGAGGGGTTCATGACTCTCTTATTCTTAAGAAAATGAAGACACTGGAAGATCGTGCTTCTTATAGGCCCATCTCACTTTTAAATGTTGATTTCCAAATCCTGTCTGAGACCCTTACATTACGGCTGGAAAATGTGTATCCTTCCATTGTCAAACTGGACCACACCAGCTTATAAAGGGCTGCAGATACTCCCAACAATATTAGGAGATTACTAAATATTGTGCAAGCGTGTCCAGAACAAATTATATAGGTATAAGTGATCCCTTCTGACGCAGAGAAGGCATTTAATTGGGTTGAATGGCTTTATCTTTATATACATTGGAATGGTTTGGTCGAGGCAAAGTTTTAATCAAGTGGGTGATGGTCCTTGAAAGCGATCCTCTGGCCACGTTTCTCACCAATGTTGTGCGATCCTATAACATTTATATTACGAGAGGCAGTCCAAAGTAGACCCCCTTCGCCAGTGTTGTTTACGTTGGTGATTAAGCCATTGGTGAAGGCCATCTGCAGGGACACCAACGTATCTGCCCCAGACGTGGGAGAGAAGTGAAGTAAGATCACATTGTCTGCAGATGATGGTCTAATATTTTTGTTAAATCCCACAGTTTTGGTACCTCAACTCATGCAATGCATCAGTTCGAATGGTGTCTTTTCCGGCTATACCATTGATTTTACAAAGTCGCAGGCCATGTCTATGGGCAAACTTGGGGAACTACCTGATGTCGATGGAGAAACCGGGTTTTTTTTTTTCAATGGTCCCGGGGTTTATGGGGTATTCCCTATTTAGGTGTAATCATTAATCCTATCTTTGACCTCATATTTAACGTGGAATTTGCCCATTTGTTTGACAAAATTAAACAAGACCTTAGAAGATGGGAGGCACTTCCAATATTCTGGAAGCTCTTATAAAAATGAATTCCCTCCCTTGTTTGCTATACCCAGTGTGAATGCTTTATTTGATGTTTCCCAGATAGACATTTAGGATACTCAATGGATGATTTAGCTCTTTGATTTGTCACCATAAGCGACTCCTCATTAAGTTAACCAAATTACAAAGACCACACAATTTGTGGGGAGTAGTTCTCCCGGATATTAAAATCTATCAATTAAGCTCTTCGTTACCCGATGTTAGTGAGGCCTCGGCGTCAATATGGTAAGATATTGAAGCTTCTAAAGCAAAGTGGTCCCTTATTAGTCTGCTATTCATAGACAAAATGAGGATGGAGTTACGGAGTATTGCCATTTCCCAATGAGTATCAATAATTTTAAAGTAGGGAGGGCAACGTGTCCGATCGAGGACAATATAGCCAAACCTCATTTCTTACCCCAAAACTTGGTTTACAGTGTTTCCGACAGGGGGAAGACTGGATTCCATGTTCAAACTATCGGCAACTCGTGGGTGTATCTTGCTTTGATGATTTATCTGAGTGAGAAACAAGGATATCCTTTTATCAAATAAGTCGTAACTACAGACTACTGAGTAGAGATCTCTTCTGTTTTCTTTTTATCAGTTCAGAGATGTTATTCAAAAAAGAACCACACTTTTAACAGACCCGCACAGATCCGATAGAGAGAAGAGGGTGCTTAGTGCTAAGAACGCACCCTCTGTTAGTACCCTTTATCATTTCTTGGAGAGTGGCCCTCAGACGAGACTTTGTGCCTTTCTGAGGTCTGCAAAGAGAGTTGGGGGTTCAGATCTCTTCGGACACAGGGGAGGATATTTGTGAAAATGCAAGAAGTATTTCGATCTGTAAGAAGACTCTTGCCATGTAGTTGAAGATTCTTCACAGAGTCTATCTGGACCCAGATCCACTCTCAAAATTCAAGGACGGGCGTATATCTTAAATACAGAATGAGTATGGGCACTCTTACTCATTGCTTGTTGACCTTCCACCGGCGCTACAGGAGCGGTGTGTTCACTGGGATGGAGAGGATCTTGGGGACCGAATTGGAGATGGATCAGTTTTCCCTTTTCCTGGACCTGCATAGTCTACCTTACTCAGATGTACATAGGAAAAATTACTTCAATACCCTCACTCTCTGTGTGCAGAAACAATGTTCTGTTGTGTTGGGTGTCTGAAAACCCCCTGGGTCTGTTGGGTTGTCGTAACCTCGTCATGGAGCATAGCCCTTTGGACTTTTTAAAGGTATCTTGCACCAGAAAATAAAGGATTTTTTATAAGACATGGCAGCCCTTTTTGAATTACCAAGATAAAGGCTGATCTGCCACTCTAATAAAGACTTTTACATAGCTATGACGAACTTGACTAATGAATCTAATATCCAGAGAGGAAGAATTATGAACAAATGAATGTATTAGTTAATGCTTTTGAAGGTTGAGAGCTATAGTTTTGTTACACAGCGCTGTACTATTCATTTTTTTTTTCTTCAGTCCGTTGATTTATCTTTCTTTTCTTATGTACATGCACATGGGTGTAATTGTGTTCAATTTGCATTGTTTTTTTGAGTTGGGTACTTATTGGTTCATTGAAGCATTAAAAAGATTTTCTCTGAATAAATTTTTTTTAAAACATTAAAATGATAACATGGGTAGAATTGAGTCCCAAAGGACCACTTCCTCATTAGTGAGACCACAAATTATGGTTTATCTTAAGGGACACGTTGGGTGACAGGATGATGGGCAGATGGGGCGGGGTTGCCTTGTTAGTTAAGAACAAAATTAAATCTATGGTGCTGAATGACATAGCGTCGGATGATGTGGAGTCTGTGTGGGTGGAATTGAGGAACCACAAAGGCACAAAACACATAGTGGGAGTTATGTACAGACCTCCTAACAGTGGTCAGGACCAGGGGCGCAATATGTACCGGGAAATAGAGAAGGCATGTCAGAAAGGCAAGGTCACAGTGATCATGGGAGACTTCAACATGCAGGTGGACTGGGTAAATAATGTTGCAGTGGATCCAAAGAAAGGGAATTCATGGAATGCTTACAGGATGGCTTTTTGGAATAGTTTGTCATGGAGCCCACAAGGGAGCAGGCTATTCTGGACTTACTGCTATGTAATGAACCATACTTTATAAAAAAATCTTAAAGTAAGGGATCACTTAGGAAGCAGCGATCATAATATGGTAGAGGTCAGTCTGCAGTTTGAAAGTGAGAAGGCAAAATCGGATGTAATGGTGTTACAGTTAAATAAAGGTAATTATGACGGCATGAGAGAGGAACTGACGAAAATGGACTAGAAGCAGAGCCTAGCAGGGAAGACAGTAGAACAAAAATGGCAGGAGTTTGTGGGTAAAATTGAGGGCAATGTACAGAGGTTCATCCCCAAGAAGAGAAAGATTATCCGGGGAGGGATTAGACAGCCATGGCTGACAAAGGAAGTCAGGAAATCTATCAAAGAAAAAGAAAGATCCTATAAAGTGGCCAAGAGCACTGGGAAATCAGAAGATTGGGAAGGCTACAAAAACAAACAGAGGATAACAAAGAGAGAAATAAGGAAGGAGAGGATCAAATATGAAGGTAGGCTAGCCAGTAATATTAGAAATGATAGTAAAACTTTCTTTCAATACATAAGAAACAAACGACAGGCAAGCGTAGACATTGGGCCACTTCAAACTGATGCCAGAAGCCTAGTGATGGGAGATAAGGAAATAGCAGGAGAACTTAATAAGTACTTTGCGTCAGTCATCACAGTGGAAGACATGAGTAATATCACAACAATGAAAGAGAGTCAGGAGGCTGAGTTGAGTATGGTTGCCATGACAAAAGAGAAAGTGCTAGAAAACCTGAAAGGTCTTTAAATTGATAAATCTCCTGGCCCTGATTGGTTACATCCTAGAGTTCTGATGGAGGTGGCTGAGGAAATAGCGGAGGCGTTGGTTGAGATCTTTCAAAAGTCACTGGAGTCAGGGAAAGTCCCGGATGATTGGAAGATCGCTGTTGGGACCCTCTTGTTCAAGAAAGGATCAAGGCAAAAGATGGAAAATTATAGGCCAATTAGCCTAACCTCGGTTGTTGGTAAAATTCTAGAATCCATCATTAAGGATGCGATTTCTAAATTCTTGGAAGAGCAGGATCGGATTAGAACAAGTCAACATGGATTTAATACGGGGAGGTCGTGCCTGACAAACCTGTTGGAGTTCTTTGAAGAGGTGACAAGTAGGTTAGACCGGGGAAACCCAGTGGATGTGGTCTATCTAGACTTCAAAAGGCCTTTGATAAGGTGCCACACGGGAGGCTGCTGAGCAAGGTGAGGGCCCACGGTATTCGAGGTGAGTTACTGGTATGGATCGAGGACTGGCTGTCTGACAGTAGGCAGAGAGTTGGGATAAAAGGTTCTTTTTCGGAATGGCAGCCTGTGACAAGCGGTGTCCGGCAGGGTTCAGTGTGGGGGCCGCAGCTGTTCACGTTATATGTTAATGATCTGGATGAAGGGACTTGGGGCGTTCTAGCGAAGTTTGCTGATGATACAAAGTTAGGTGGACAGGCAGGTAGTATTGAGGAAGTGGGGAGGCTGCAGAAGGATCTAGACAGTTTGAAGGAATGGTCTAGGAAATGGCTGATGGAACTCAATGTGAGCAAATGCGAGGTCTTGCACTTGGGAAAAAAGAATAGAAGCATGAACTACTTTCTAAACAGTGAGAAAATTCGTAAAGCCAAAGTACAGAGGGATCTGGTAGTGCTCGTTGAGGATTCTCTAAAGGTAAACATGCAGGTTGAGTCTGTGATTAAAAAGGCGAATGCAATGTTGTCATTTATCTCAAGAGGGTTGGAACATAAAAGCACTGTTGTGCAACTGAGAATTTATAAAGCTCTGGTTAGGCCCCATTTGGAGTACTGTGTCCAGTTTTGGTCCCCACACTTCAAGAAGAACATACTGGCACTAGAGCATGTCCAGCGGAGATTCACATGGATGATCCCGGGAATGGTAGGTCTAACATATGAGGAACGACTGAGGATACTGGGATTGTATTCATTGGAGTTTAGAAGATTAAGGGGAGATCTAATAGAAACTTACAAAATAATACATGGCTTGGAGAGGATGGACGCTAGGAAATTGTTTCCGTTAGGCAAGGAAACTAGGACCATTGGACACAGCCTTAGAATTAGAGGGGGTAAATTCAGAACAGAAATGCGGAGGCATTTCTTCAGCCACAGAGTGGTGGGCCTGTGGAATTCATTGCCACAGAGTGCAGTGGAGGCTAGGACGCTAAATGTCTTCAAGGCAGAAATTGATAAATTCTTGATGTCACAAGGAATTAAGGGCTACGGGGAGAATGCGGGTAAGTGGAGTTGAAATGCCCATCAGCCATGATTGAATGGCGGAGTGGACTCGATGGGCCGAATGGCCTTACTTCCACTCCTTTGTCTTATAGTCTTCTGATGTTGAGAGGGCGTCCCCTTCGTGGCAACCTCTGTCTGTGTGGGGAATTGAACTTGCGCTGTTAGCCTTCCTGTGCACCACAAACCAGCCAACAGATTGCGAGACTGTGTAACTGCTATAGATAGAAATAGCCAAAGTCAAAGTAAAATATAAACTTTGACAAGAAGGAAAAAAAAAAGGCACAATTCAGATAATGGTCAAGATAATGGCTGAGGAAAAAAATTCTCCGCTGGAAATTTTACTTTATAACGAGACAGTTGATTGGATGCTGATTTTGGTTGAATATAATAAGGTGACCCAAGCGAAATAACCAGAATTACTAATTGTGATTAGATATCGATAACTATAAAATATGAGTACATTTTTGATTGGTCTGTGTGAAGCATGCTAACCATTGTATGGAAGTTAAAAGCTTATGGAACATATTTTTGGAGTGTTGATCCCCATGGGAAATACCTCCCGAACACATGCTTGAAGAAACCCAGGGTAGAAAGTGCGTGAGTATCGCCTGGTCAGTGACAGGAAACCAGGGGGCTGAATGATTGAATATTCCTGCAACGTGAAGCCCAGGAGACAGTCAGATCACCCCCGATCTTATTAAATGGTACAACACATTTGAAGGACTGAATGGACTCATCATGGATTGTAATTGTATGTGATTTAAAAAAAAAACACTCTTTGTTTCTTCACCTAATGTTTTACACACTGGGGCACTGCCATTTTCCTGAAATTGGGAATTATTTGGAATATTATCTGGAACATTCCATAATCAGCATTCTCCTGATCATTCTACAATCTGGGGGGATATCACAAAGTTAACAGATACGGGGGGTGGGCGGGGTACTTCATGCAGGAGTGAGAGTGGTGGAGCATAAACCTTGTTCAGGTGTCGGTGCTGGAACAGACATACATTGAGTGTGAGGGACCAGAGAGTATACAATGACCCTTATCCTCGCAGAGTGGGAAATGCTATCGATGCTTGTTCTGTATTGCTAGACATTACTACAGATCGCAGATACTGCACTGAGCTGAGTGGTGAGCTCAGACCTTGCTCGGTGGGTCTGGTGGTGTGGCCCCCTTGAGAAGAGATGTAATAATCCATCCACCAGGACATCTGTGACCCTGTTGACAAACCGTGGCGTGATTGAGCCTCATCTGCTATGTCCTGGGTAAACTGTACATGGCAGCCCCAAACAGGAATGCTCAATCCAGTGCCCATTGTCCTTTTAAAGATGCCACCAGTGCCAGGGATAATGGAATATCCAGGGGCATTCAGGCGATGGTGGGTACCTCCAGCCGTGATGGGTGGGGAAATCGGGCTAGCATTGAATGAGAGGGACACCATGGGGTAGGGTGGGTAGTTAATGAGGTGAGTTCGATAAGATAGCACCAGGAAACTAGCTCGTCCTCGTGCAGACAATCCCCCTTGTCACACTCAATGAAAATCATTCAAAGATAAATTATTGTTAGATTCAGATGGATGAGTTGAAGACTCTGTTGACCCCATTCACAGTTACAGAGCTGCAGAACAAATCCTCATCCAAAACTCTCCATCATCTGTTCTCACACCTATATTGTGTTCACCATCATTCCTGGTAATACTGACTTACTTTGCCGGCTGCTACCGAAATGTCTATATCTCAGTATTCTGAAGCCTGTGAACACATCCTTCCATGATATTGTTGCTCAATCTCACCCTCTCTGTCTATACCCAAAGCCACTTTCATTTACAGTCATGCACAGAGACAGGACATTCAGCCAAAACTGGTCCATAGCAACCAAAATGTCCGTCCACATTCACCCATTCCCCTGCACTTAGCCCAAATTCTTCTCTGCCTTTCCTATTCATATATTGCTCGAACAAAGTGCAGCGAGGTTTTGTGACATCAAGAAAGGGCTCAGGAAATATCTCGCTGAATCTACCATTCATCTCACCCCAGCAATCAGATTACACAGAAACAATTTGACTGGAGGTTATAAACAAGAAGTACAAGCAAACACTGGTGGGAGATGTGCATGAAAGTCAATACTGCAGGGAAAGAATGTGTACGTTCCAAACAGGAATTAGATATACAAGCGTTTGCAGGCAAAACTCAAAAGGTTTGGTACCATTTCAAGGAAAAAAGTCGAAAGTTTAGCCCTCCAATAGCACAGCAGGTCAGGGTGCATCCAAGGAGCAGGAAAGTCTATGTTACGGTCATAAGCCCTTCATCAGGAATTCATTTCAGAGTTCACTTTTTGCTAATCATCTGTAGGAAGACAGTGAGTCGACATTTTTAATTTGGAGATTCTTCATCCGAACAGGTTTTGATTCAGATCTCCAGTATATGCAGCTCTTTGTTTTAGTTTAGATCAGCAATTATCTTGCATGCTGCAGTATTAATGGACAACTTGATCTGGGAAGAAGGGGAAGGGGTGAGGGCAGAAAAGCACACAATGTGTCAGTCACGGCTTAATGCCCTGTCATTCAGAATGTGAATCCTGGGGTGGAGGTAAAGGAGGGCTTGTCGGAAGCACTGCACTGGAATTCTATATCATTTGAACAGATGTGACAGATCCAGAGAAAGTGGGAGGATGCAGTCCCTCTCGCAGCTGGTCATTGAGTGGCATAGTGGTTAGCAATACTGCCTTACAGCACCAATGACCTGGGTTCGATTCCACTCTTTGGTGACTCTCTGTGTGGTGTTTGCACCTTCTCCCTGTGTGTGCGTGAGTTTCTTCTGGGTGTTTGGTTTTCCTCTCACAGCCAAAAATGTTCAGGTCAGATTCAGTGACCTCACTAAATTGCTCCGCAGTATCCAGGGATATGCAGGTTCGTTGGATTGTCAATGGGAAATGTGGATCTACCGAGGTAACGTTTGGGTTTGTTGGTCAGGATGTTATCTGGAGCGTCAGTGTGTACTCAGTGGGCCAAATGGCCTGGCTCCACACTGCAGGGCTTCTATAATGTCCATGTAGCTGTCTGTGTTTGAAAACACTTCCCAGGATCCTACCTATAAGTGCTAACACAATTTGCCTCAACAAAATGCTACACCTTCCGTTTGTCTAACGTGAACTCCATCAGCCACCCCTTGGTCATTTAGCATATCTGATCAGCGTCCCGTTTTACTCTTAGTTAACCATCTTCACTGTCCACTACCTCACCAATTTTGGTATTATCTGCAAACTCACTAACCATTCCTATTGTATTCACATCCAAATCATTTATATAAAATGACAAAATCCATTAGATCCTTGTGGCATACTGCTGGTCACAGGCCTCCAGTCAAAAAAAAAACAGTTCACAAACATTTCCTTCATCTATTACCTTCGAGCCAATTACCTCCAACTCTCCCTGTATTCCCCATGATCTCACCATGCTAACCATGCCTTACTAAAGTCCACATTCCATTCCACAGTTCTATTTCTGTGCCTTCATTAATCTTATTCGTCACTTCTTAAAAACGCTAAATCAAATTAGTGAGACACGATTTCCCACATGCAAAGTCATGTTGACTATTGCTTATCGGAATTTACATTTCCAAACACAAGTAAATCCTGTCTCTCTGAATCCCCTTCAACAAGTTACCCACCAATGACATCAGTCCCACTTGTCTACAGTTTCCTGGTTTTCCTTATGAACTGTTGTTTAACAGTGGCACAAACTTCCCTGTGAATGTCCATGATACAAGTATCTCAGCCAGAGACCGAACAATTACTTCCCTAGCTTCCCAATAGATTCTGGAGTACACCTGATCAGTTCATGGATCATAGAACAGTGCAGCACAGTACAGGCCCTTGAGCTGTTGAAGTCGTGCCGGCACTTTATCCTACTCTAAGGTCAGACTAACCTTCATGCCCTTCATTGTACTAAAACCCATCTTCTGTACTATGGACAATTTCAAGATATCACCATTCATTTCCCCAAGTTCTCTATCTTCCATATACCTCTCTCCGGTAAATACTGATGCAAAAAATTTATTTCGTATCTCACCGATCTCCTGTATCTCCAAACATTGGTCAGTTTGCTGATATTTAAGGGTTCCTGTTCTCTCCCTAGTTACCCTTTTGACCTTAATGTATTTGTAGAATCTCTTTGGATTGTTCCTTCCCCTATTTTCGAAAGATATCTTATGTCCCCATTTTGCCCATCTGATTTCCCTCTTGGCTATTAGCTTATCCCTGGTACTCCACGACGGATTCACTCGATCCCAACTGTCTGTACCTATCATATGCGTCCGCCTTTTCTTGTATAGAGCCTCAATTCTGCTCGCCATTCAGCATTCCCTACACTTACCAGCCTTACACTGTTCATAGACAGGAACATGCTGTCGCTAGACTCTGTAACTCATTTGTGAATGCCTCCCACTTTCCTCCCAATAGCTTCTCCAAAACAGCTTTCAAAAGTGCCAACATATAACGTTCAAAGTTGGCCTGACTAAACTTACAACTTTAAAATTCATATTAGGACTATTCTTCTCCATAACTAACTGTTACTGCATAACAGGCTCAAGAAGCAGAATGGCCTTCTCCTCTCCCTCTGTAACAGACTTGAGAGGCTAAATGGCCTTTCCCGTCCCTTTGTAACAGGGGCATGGGGACAGAATTACTTCCTCCTGTTCCTGCGCAGCACTCTCGATGCGCTGAATTATGTCCCAAGGTTATGGAAGAATTTGACAACAGTGCACATAAAACCGGAAGCAACATTACACAAATTCAATGGGCAATAAACATATACCCTGGTTTATTGGCTCTGGAAATTACCCCACCAGTCACCTTATACAGCTGGTCTGTTACTTTATCATTGTTTCCCTTTATAAACAGTATATATTATACGCAGTCCTGCAGTGTTCTTGCACTACTCCCACATATACGGAAGAAACAATAAGAAGATTGAAAGATTTATGGTCCATCCCTCAGCAACGCCCATCCATTCCATCCACACGGAGTAAATGTTCCCTTTTATTGGGATATGAAAAGTGATATCAGGAAGGGGTTAACTGGACCTGTTTGTTCAGTGACTGTGATTAATGTTAGTCTCCATGAGTTGCAATTCCCCCAGTGGATGGTTTTCTTCCTTTAATGATAAGTGGGTTCCGTTCAATGTGTTATCCCACAGTATGGAATGTTACAGCAATGAATCATAATCTGAGAACATTAGACTGGATTGTTACAGCAATGGATCACAATCTGAGAACATTAGACTGGAATGTTACAGCAATGGATCACAATCTGAGAACATTAGACTGGAATGTCCCAAGAATGGACAGGAGTTTATATAGGGATGTTTGGTTTATTTCTACATATTATGATCGAAGGTCATTATCGTGGCGGATCAAATATGCACTTTACATTATACAATATTTTTATTATCCAATCCTGGCTTTTGTTGGTGTACCTGGTAAGTCTCACTGTTCAGTAATTAATTGTATAAATCATGTTTGACAGTAATACTGTTCGTTCATTCACTCTACCCTCCTTGCCACTGTAATTGTTTCTGCTAAGACTCTAAATCCAGATATTCACTTGACAAACCACTACTAAATTGTGAAATCACTCTCTTCCTCCTTGCTTCTGGCAGTGTTACTTATGGGTTGTTATGTTGACTTGCTCAGTTTCAGCTGTGATTCATGATTCACTGTATCAGTGCCCTTGCTATCTAAATATTGAAAGCATTGAGGTCACTATCTTCTGTTCTGGTTACAAACTGCATTTCCTTCCTCTGACTCCATCTCATCCCCGGCAATTATCTGAAGCTGAAATAGACAAATGACAGCAGTGGTGATTCCTTTGGCCATGAACCAATTCCTGACACTACACCCTGGCCATTTCTAATTGTAACTACTGATAAATCTAGCATATATTTCACTGGGTCATCCTATCTGCTATTTGAACCATGAGCTGTGAAATACAGTCTTAAAGGTGGCATTCATCTGTTGCTGACACTCACAGCTGTAAATTTGCAGAAACAAATCTGAGTCAATACTCCACAGCTCATATCTAATATCACACAGAACTCCCCATCCATCCGTCATTCCTGTCCGTACTGATCTATAATACTATTGGGTCCGCAAAGCCTTTACTTTAATATTCTCAAGCATGTCATAAGCAGCTGCCCATGAACTGTTTCTTCATTTCCCCTTCCCCCACCTCACCCCAGTTCCAAACTTCCAGTTCAGCACTATCCCCATGACCTGTCCTACCTGCCTATCTTCTTTTCCACCTAATCACTCCACCCTGCCTCCCCGCGACCTATCACCTTCATACCCTCCCCCACTCACCTATTGTACAGTATTCTACTTTCTCCCCACTCCCACCTTACTCTCACTTATCTCTCCACCCTTCAGGCTCTCTGCCGGTATTCCTGATGAAGGGCTTTTGCCCAAAACGTCGATTTTACCGCTCCTGAACTGCTGGGCTCTTCCACCAACACTAATCCAGAACTATCTCTGCCCATTATTCTAAGCCCTAACAGTTGTTCCCATTTAAATTGATTTCCTCCATGTTTACTCTCTCATAGACAATGACTTTCACATCCAGCACTGCCCCAGACCCACACACACATGCACTCATAAAACCCCTTGCTTTGAACTGATGCATGAAGATATAGAGATATTAATTTATGGGAGCCCATTTACTGTCACTCGCAGAATGGGCGGCAAATTGCCCCGTGTTAGTCATTTACGTAGTGCAAATGTAGCAACAATATACCTGCAAAGTTTTGCAATACTGCCGTGCTGGGCAACTGGTCCAGCTTACTAAACAATAAACTAGCATAGTCTGCACAGCTCTCCATGCTGGCCAGATAGTCCACCACATCGAGCAATACACTGGGATAGTCTGCACAGCTCCCGATGCTGGCCAGATAGTCCACCTTACCGACCAATACACAAGCATAGTCTGCACAGCTCCCCATGCTGGCCAGATAGTCCAGTTTACTGAGAAATGCACTGGGATTGTTTGCACAGCTCCCCATGCTGGGCAGATAGTCCAGTTTACTGAGCAATACACTGGCATAGACTGCACAACTCTCCATGCTGGCCAGACATTCCAGCGAACTGAGCAAAACACTGGGAGAGTCTGCCCAGCTCCCCATGCTGGGCAGATAGTCCGGTTTACTGAGCCATACACTGACATAGTCTGCACAGCTCCCCATGCTGGCCCGATAGTCCAGCGAACTGAGCAAAACACTGAGATAATCTACACTGCTCTCCATGATGGGCAGATAGTCCGGTTTACGAAGCAATGCACTGGCATAAGCTGCGTTGCTCTTCACGCTGGATTGTCTACTTGTCCCAGTTTATAGTTTCTGCGTTTGTTCTGTGAGGCAAATTCAGAATTTAATGGAACAGATTTGGTCAGCTGATCTGGTAATGCCTTTTTTCAATGTTCTTATTCTTGTGACCTGACCCGCCAAGGTCTCACTGCTCCAGATAGACCCACTCCCTTGTTTTTTTCCTCATATTTCAACAACATGCTCTGTTTCTGTATACATTTTCCGTTTCTATCTTTAACGTGAATGTCTCTGTCCATCTGTATCTTTCCCTGGCCTTGGTTTTTCGTTGTGTATTATATCGAATACTGGCGTTATGAAGTTCAGAAATAATGTAATAGTGTGTGTCAGGCTGTTGTTCACTTCCCGCTGTGCCCCATGTGTTACTCCATGGACAGGAGAGTGTGTACTGATCTGTTGCTCACTTCCTGGTGTGAACCTTGAGGTTCTTCATGAAGTGGTGTGTGTGTGTGTGCAGGGCAGCTGTTCACTTCTCGGTTTGTCCCACGTCGTGCTCCATGTTGGACAGCGGTGTGTGTACTGGGCAGTTGTTCGTTTGCTGGTGTGTCCATGTGGTGTTCCATGGACAGGGGGTTGTGTTTCGGACTGTTGCTCACTTCTCGTTGTGTCCATAGTTGTGCTCCATGTTGGACAGGGAGTTTCAGCATATTTGACTCATGTCTTTAAAACTTGGTCTGTGCGTGTCCACTGAAAGCCTGTGTTTGTCCTCTCATCTAATCAGGTGGTCAGAAACACGAGGTGGATACTGAATTATAATTATAAAGGAGTAGATATCTCACTTTTAGTGGAGGGAAGTCTGATTGTCTCCTCTTATTGAAAAGTTAGTGGAGGGGCTGGGGATGGTTTGCTGGCGGTTGTGCTGTGAACTGCGGACATTCAGGGAGACCAGAGGATTTGGTGACCCAACTCTGGATGGAACATGGGGACTGTAGTTACAGCATCAGGGTCTGTAACATGAACAACAAATGAAGCAGAAGCTGCAGAGCATGGAAACTCTGAAACCACGAACTGGGTGCGTGTGGGGAAAGGGATCTGCCAAATTTGTATGTGTCTTAACGTGAGCACAGGCTCTCCCTCTCATCCGCAAACATACACACACACCCTCTATCTCTCACACACGGACAAAAACATACACATCCTCTCTCTATCACTCGCACGCCATCCGCCCCCCCCCCCCCCCCCCCCCCACACACACACACTCCGCATCTCTCGCACAGACACACATATAAATCTGGGGGGCTAATTTGCATTTGCAGATTTATATTTGGGGATAGATTGTATTTTGTTCAAAACAATATTCAATTAGTACGCAGACAATCATTGTTTCATTTTATAACGTCCTGTTTTGGAAATAAAACCAGTATGACTCCCGGGTAAAACAAGTTGGACTCCACTCAAGACCTTCCACAATTTGTTTAGGGGAATGTCACATCTTAGCAGACATGATAGAATTCTTTGATGAATGACAAAGTTGACAGTGGAGAAAGGACTGTAGATATCATTTACATGGGCTTCAGTAAGGCGTTTGATGAGATAGACTAATGAAGGTGAAGGTGAAGTCACAAGGCGTCCATGCCGTACTAGCTAGATGGATTAGAGAACTGGCTGGGCAACGGGAGACATAGAGTAGTAATGAAAGGGAGTTTCTCAAAATGAACAACTGTTCTGTGTGGTTTTTCACAGGGATCCGTGTTGGTACCACTGTTTGTTGTGATGTACTTACATGATCTGAAGGAAGGTATAGGTGGTCTGATGAGCAAGTTTGCAAATTACACTATGATTGGTAGAGTAGCAGAAAGTTGAGGGGAATGTCAGAGAACACAGCTGAATGTAGATGGATTGGATAGTTGGGTGAAGAAAGGGTAGATGAGAGGTGATGCATTTTGGAAGATCCAATTCGAGAACAAATTACACAGTAACTGGAAAAAGCCCTGGGGAAAATTGATGTACAGAGAAATCTGGGTGTTCAGGTCCATTGTTCGCTGAAAGTGGCAGGTTGATAGAATGATCAAGAAGGCATATAGCATACTTTCCTTCCTGCATTCTAACAATTTAAGAAGTGGAGAACCACAGACCAGTTAACTCGTCACCCACAGGAGGACATCTGTTGGAATCTATTGCGTACAAGAGTAGGCAGGCCATATTACAGTTGTATAGGACTTTGATTCGGCCACATTCAGAATACTGCGAACAGTTCTGGTTGCCACATTACTGAAAGGATCTGGATGCTTTGGAAAGAGGGCAGAGGATTTTCACCAGGGTCTTGCCTAGCATGGAGAGAACGATATATAAAGAGAGATTTGATAGATGGGTTTATTTTCATTAAAAAGACGGAGGTTGAGGGAGGACTTGATTGAGGTTTACAAAACAATGAGAGGTGTAAATAGCGTGGATAGCAAGAAGTTTATTCCCAAAGTGGGGGAGTCAGTTACAAGGGATCAAGAATTCATGACGAAAAGGGAAGAGTTTGGTGATATGCTCGAAATGTTCTTTGCACAGGGGGTTATGGATGCTGGGTTGCGTTGCCAGTGGAGGTGGTAGAGGTGGGGACGAAACCGTCAGTTAATATGTATCCAGACAGAGACGTGAATGGGCAGGGAGCAGAGAGATACAGACCTTAGAAAATAGGCGACAGGTATAGATAGAGGATTTGGATTGACACAGGCTTGGAGGACTGAAGGGGCTGTTCCTGTGCTGTGATTTTCTTTGTTATTTGTAAATACTAGCGAAAAGCGTCTGTTGATACTTGAAAGGAAAATGAAACCAAGATCAAATATGGCTCAACGACTGTGTGGATATGAGAATTTATTGTAGAGAACAGAAAAATGAAAAGGAGACAAAACAGTTACATTGCGTCTGTCTTCAAAGAAGAAGATCCAGAAAATCTCCCAGAAATACCAAGTCACCATGGGACCTTTGTAACTAAAGACTAAAACCATTCATATACAGTTATGAGGTAGTATTTGGAAACAGAACTGGAATGAGTATTGATAAGTCTGACAGACCAGATGTAATTCAAACTAAAATTTCAGAGAAAACAGCAATATCCGTATTGATTTGAATAAGGACCGCTGTATTTTTCTGTATTCACTTCGGAAAGTTATAAATGCATTCAAATGATTTACGAAGGGAAGAAGTGGGAGAGTGGAGGACTACAGGCCAGTTAGTTGTCATCCACAGTATGGAATCTGTTGCAACCTACTGGACATTGATTAAGTAATAGCAAATTTCAAGACAGTTGTTCTGCATTTATGAAAGGGAAGTTATAATTTACAATTGTTTTCTTGAAGATATCTCTCTGTAGATGTAAACAATGGCGAATCAGTGAATCTGGTACAATCAGATATTCAGGAGGAGGTTTAATCAGCACATAGAGTAAGTTATCAGAAAACATTAAAGCAAAGTGTATTGGGAGGAACATATGCAAACGGGGAAGGTAGGCATTAGAGAAACTATTGTAGAACATATGTGGTTGTTGAAGGCTGTTTGTGTGACTGCAGACCGGTGTACGCTGATATGCCACAGGTGTCAGTGCTGTGCCCCTTTAAACGCCTTTATTTAAAGGGAATCCGAATATAGATGATGAAGTATCAATTAGACTCAAAGTGTCAGCTTGCTCTCCCTTTACGGATGCTGTCTGACTAACTGTGATCTCTAGCATGTGTTTGCTTCAGTACAGATTCAGCTTCTGCAGTGATTTGCTCTTACTAGAAGTAAAGACATTCTGCATAAGTAACACAGAGAGTTGGGGAGACTGTACCTGGACTGGATCTGTACAATTTTGAGATCTTGATCTAAGTAAAATGTTCTGATCACATATACTGAATGGGCATTCTCCTGATTAATCTCTCAGTTGGCACGATGGTCTGCTGAGGAGGCTTGGCCTGAGATCAAGGCGGGAATCTGTGTTTGAAACTGGAGACCGTTGATTGATTTTTATATGAGAACTTCACGTCTGTTTACTTGGGAAAAGGAGGAGGCAGGTACAGAATTAAAGAAGATGGACTGGGAAGCTCTTGAACAGATTGATGTAAAATGTGAGTAGGGATTCATGGTTTTGGCTGGTATAAGATTGGACCAATCCCCAGGTCCAGATTAGTTACATCTCAGCCTGCTGTTGGAGACAAGGGATGAAAGGCGCCGATTAGATTAGATTACAGTGTGGAAAGAGGCCCTTCGGCCCAACAAGTCCACACCGCCCCGCCGAAGCGCAACCCACCCATACCCCTACATTTACCCCTTACCTAACACTACGGGCAATTTAGCATGGCCAATTCACCTGACCTGCATATCTTTGGACTGTGGGAGGAAACCGGAGCACCCGGAGGAAACCCACGCAGACACGGGGAGAACGTGCAAACTCCACACAGTCAGTCGCCTGAGGCGGGGATTGAACCCGGGTCTCTGGTGCTGTGAGGCAGCAGTGCTAACCACTGTGCCACTGTGCCGCCCATATGTTTAAGTAGAATCTGGTCACAGGTGAGGTGCCCGAGGACTGGAGATCACCCATTATAGGAAGGGTTGTTGTGATAAAGCAGGGAACTATAGACTAGTGTGTTTCAAACCGGTGTTAAAGAAAATTTTGCAAAAAAATAGGTGGTGGTCGAAGGCTGTTTGTGTGACTGGAGACCGGTGTCCTCTGATGTACCACAATGATCAGCGCTGTGTCCCTAATTATTTGTGGTACTTATAAATGATACAGGTGTGAATGTGGAGGGGGAGTGGCAGCGTGATACGTAAGTCTGTGTTTGACACAAATATTGTCTGGGTGTTTGACAGTGAGGAGGATGTTGTTATGTTATAGGAAAATACAGATGGAATGGTCAGATGGGTGGATCAATGGCAGATAGGACATACCTCTGATAAATATGAGGTGATGCACTTTGGAGGAAGAAACCAGACAGGAGAGTACACAATGAATGGCAGCACACCAGGAAGCTCAGATGGTGCTTCTCCACACATCCGTGAATATAAGGGGGGAGGATCAAAGATTACGTAAGAAATCATTGGTAAAAGTAGGCATATCCTTTACTCATCGAGGCATAGATTACAAGAGCTATGTAGCACTTTGGTTAGGTCAAGATGGAATACTATTTGGGGTTCTGGGAGCAACATTACAGGCAGGATGTGATTGTTCTGGAGCGGGCACAGAGATTCATCAGGATATTCCCAAGGATGGAGCATATCAGCTATGGAGAGAGGTTTCATAAGTTCCATTTGTTTTTACTTTGGAGCAGACAAGACTTTGGGAGACGTGTTTCAGGATAAGATTACGAGGGTCATGGACAGGGTGGATAGACAGCAGCTGTTCCTTTTAGTCAAAGAGCCAAGAACAGGCGAACACACTTTTAAAGGGAAGGATTTGATATTTACAGAGGAGTCAGGGATTGTTTTTCACCAAGAGGGTTATGGGTCCGGAATGCACCTCCTGAGGATGGGTGGGGGATTGTTATCATGGGTCACGTCACAACCGTTAAACAGTATTTGGACGAAAACCTGAAGTGTCAAACCATTCATGGCTATGGGTCTGATGTAGTAAAGTTGGAATAATTTAGATCGTGCTGTAATTTTGATGCTACACAGGCTATGCTTCTGTGATTGTATGGCTGTGAAAGGTGAATCATTGAACAGCTTAAGACAGGAAGTAATAGGTTTCGGAGCAGTACATTAAACAAGCGTGAAACGTAAAAGTTTCTCAAAGCACAATATACCAAGGTGAAATGTTGGCAAAGGTAATTGTAGCTTCGTTACAGTCGAAAACCAGCGAATGGTGAACAGGAAAATGGCAAACTATGAAGCAACTACTTCAGATCTGCCTTCATGAAAGAAGAAAAATAAAATTTTCCAAGCGATACTAGGTCTACTGAGAAAAAGCAGGAAATACAATCGTATCTGTAAATAAACAGTTTTGAAGAAAACATTTGGTCTGAAATCTGATAAATCCCCATGGCCTGATAATCTTTATCTATGATTCCTGAAGGAGGTGGCCATGGTAATAATGAATACTTTGCTTGCTGTCTTCCAAATTCCTGATGACTGAATTGACAGATTTGAGAGCAGCAAATACCCCCCAGTATTTCTAAAGGAGGCAGGGAGGAAGCAGCGAATTACAGTCTGCCTAGTGCCTAAGAAGCAATCAGGACAATACAAGAGTCTGTTAGAAAGGTAGCTTTGCCAGGGAACTTTGAGAATTAAATTAGTTTGAAAGTAATGAACATGGATCAAGTCAATGCCAAATTATTAAAGGTGAACCATATTTGAGAAACCGACAGGGAAATAAATTATGGCGAAGCAATAGATGCAGTGAATTTGGATTTCCAGAAACTTTTTGATGAAGTCCCAAGTTTAGTGTTGTGAAAATGCTACTCCTTTAACAAGGTCATGCTGTCCTTGTTTTTTTTTGAAAGATGTCTTGAAAGCAGTGAATCCGAAATATCTTGGTGTGACTGCTCTAAAATAAAACCACGTACAATAAGGAGCAAGCTATGCTAGTGCATTGGTGTTGTTACATTGCCCATAGTGTTCAGGGATGCGTAGGTTGGGTCCATTCGTCAGGCGTAAATGCAGGATATGGGTCTGGTTGGTTTAGTCTTCAGAGAATCGTTTTGGAGTTGTTGGGCCGAAGAGCCTGTTTCCACACTGTAGCGGTTCTAATTCTAATATTCATATGGATATTTTCCCTTCCAGTCGTGCCATTTTCGGTTTTTAAATTGAATATGTTTCCCTCTGTTTCTCTCCATGGTCTTCATTAAGAACTCTATAGCGTCAATGATGCTAGTCTTATGTCGTTTCAGAACTAATGAATTTCTACATCTTGAATGATTGTTCACCCCCCCCCCCCCCCCCCCCGGTGTATGGCGCTCCATGATGGACAGGGCATTTGAGCGGCTTGGACACATGTCTTGCAAGCTGTTCAAAGCCAGAACCTGCTGGAAAAAATCAGCAGATCTAGCAGCTGTGGAGACAGAGAGACAGAGACAGTGTTTCAAGTCCAGCGTGACCGTTATTTAGAACTGAAAATAACTCCTTAATCCATTGACAGAAGTGGACGAGGGATGGTGGGAAACAGAGCATGTAGAGATGCAATGCCACAAAGGAATGAGCTTTTAATTGTGATGAAAGAGAAACTGATGTAAAATTAGTGTAAATTAAAGTGTAAATGGGAGAAATGCGTTCTCTCTATTGAGTCCAAGGTAAACAAGTCACAGACAAGATCATGGAGAAACCAGGAAGCAGAATGTATGAAAAATGGAGAACTGCCATAATTGGGTCAGGCTGTGTAATTATGGAATTGAATATTAACTCCTACAGGCTGTAATATACCAAAGTGTAAAGTGAGATGTTACTCAAGATTGGGTTGTGCTTTTTTGGAACATTACAGCAGCTCAGGACTGAAAAGTCAGCATGAGAACAACGTAGGTTGTTGGATTAGGAAGCAATGGGAAGGTCAAGATTATGCCTACAGAGAGAGTGGAGGTCTTCCTTAAAACAGTCTCCGTTTAGTCTCCCAAATGAAAGGGAGTCTGCACAGTGAGCAGCAATGACGGGAGACTGGATTGAACGAGGACAAGTGGAATGCTGCTTCAACTGGAAGTTGTGATTGGGGCCCTGGACAGTGAGGAGTGAAGAGGTGAATAGGCAAGCGTTGCACCTTCTGCAATTGCACGCGAAGGTACCACGGAGGGAGTGGGGAAGTGTTCAGTGTGATAGGAGTGTCACAGAAGGAATGGTCCCCATGTAATGCTGACAGTGAACGGGAGGGAAAGATGTGTTTGATGGTGTAACCCTTCTGGAGGTGGTGGAAGTGGCAGAGGATGCTTCCATGAATGTGGATTCTAGTGCAATAGGAAGTGATGACAAGGGGAGATATATCATTGTTCTGGGAAGGAGGGGACTGAGTGAGGGTGACACTGTGGGCGATGGAACAGTGACAGCTGAAAGCCCTATCCACTGGAGTTAGGGGATTTCTGGTTTGGAGGAAAAGGAGGTCACGTCAGTGGCAGTTCTCTGGAATGTGACATCATCAAACCGAAACAACAGAGATGGAGAAACTGGGAGAATGGAGTCAGCCTCCGCTGATCGTGTATTCAGCCACATGCATAAGTTCCTCCTGAATGATTGAAAAGAAACAAATATTTAAATTGAGGATTTCTATCATACATGTGGCCTGAAGAGGGATGTGGAAATAGACCCAGGGGAAGGTCAGTGGACATACAGGAGCAAACATTCAAGCAGATATCCCATAAAACGCAGCAATTGTTGTTTATGTCAAAAAGGACTCGGAACAAGAAGAAACGCCCGTGGTTGACCAAATCTGTCAAGGATACTAATCAATCGCAAATTAACGAGCATTAGTGTGTACCCAGATTTAGAGTGTATATTTCAGGGACCATGAGTAGAAATTGGG
This sequence comes from Chiloscyllium plagiosum, assembly GCF_037043375.1. Taxonomy (NCBI): domain Eukaryota; kingdom Metazoa; phylum Chordata; class Chondrichthyes; order Orectolobiformes; family Hemiscylliidae; genus Chiloscyllium; species Chiloscyllium plagiosum. Next base: position 35,756,229 of record NW_028270171.1, read on the forward strand.
CATGAATTTCAGCTGTGCTTCCTGAATTACCCGCAGAAACCCCAGCCATTACTGCTCCGTCCTCCTCCAGGTTGTCCCTCTCCAATTACGGAGTACATTCTCTCACATTATGGTTCCTATCTGAGGCTTTTTGATCAGGTCTACCTTCTCTGCACTAGCAAAAAGCTGTGTTTTGTGCTGCCACTTTGCCTCTGGTGTCAGTGTGACTCGGCCTCTCCATTCATGTTGTTTTACACCTCCCACTCACATCTCATTCCGGAAAGTTTCCTTCTTGGCTTAAACCTTGTTGAAATCACCTTCCCACCCACCCCACCCCCCTTTGCACTGAATTCACACTGTGATCCAAATTTCAACAAGTATACTCAGCCTTCATCTCACTCTGTTAAAGGCAACTGCATGCTTATCGTGTGGTATAAGAATTCCTTTCCTTACTTGGATTTGGCCAGAGATACGCTTTCAGTGTAGGGATCATCACCTGCTTTCGACAAAGAAATTCAAGTGTTTGACTTCCTAATGGCACTGGTAAACATTTCACACTGTCTTAGTATTGTTACTTTGAGAAAAAACAAATCACAGTATGAAGTTTTGTCTGTGTTGTTTACATGTCATTTTGAATATTGTTTCAAATTTGCAGTGCTTACGATTAAAAGCTTGCTCTTGAAGTTAGTATTAGATGGAGTGGAGGAGGTTGAAAAGTGACGTTATAGAAGTTTATAAAATCATAAGAGGCATGGATTGAATAGAGACCCAAGGCATTCTCGCCTGGAGAGTGGCGGTGTTCAAACATATCGCTTTAAGGTGAAAGGAAGAAGATTTAAAAGGGCCAATGGTGCAACTTTTTCACATGTACGGTGATGTGTGTATGGAATGAGCTGCAAGAGGAAGAGTGGTAAATGAAAGTACATCTGCATCATTTAAAAGACATTTGGACAAATATAAATATGAACCGTTTTGAGGCATATGGGACATGTGAAAGCAGATGGGACTAGTTTAGTTAAGCATGGACAAGTTGGACCAAAGGGTCTGTTTATGCGTGATGTGACTGCATGAATCTAGAAAGCGAGGAAAAGGGGAACAAAAGATATGATGTAAGTAAATTGGCAAGAAATATAAAAACAAGAATCACAAAATTTTCTGCGTATATATAAAAAGAAGTTCAAAATGAGTGTACGACCTTCAGTAGAAATGAAGTCTGGAAAGTATATTGAGGCCATTTGGAGGATGTGACTGGAAAACTGGCTACAGGGAACAGGCAAACAATTACACCAGTACTTTGTATTGTTCCTCAAAGGCACTGTAAGCATGTCAATGATATAAACAAAATGTTAACAGGAGGCAAGTTTTTGAAATGTCTCTAACAAAACGAACAAGGTTTTTTGACAAACAGATAATAGTAAGGGTAGACCGGTTAGCAGTAATTCATAGTTGTTTTTTTTTTAAAAAGTGGTTAATGAATGGTTGATGGTACTGTGTGAAACATTCCATAACTCTCTGGATTTCAGGGGTATTCCAGCGAAACTGGAGAACCTCCAATGTGGCGTCTGCCTTCAAGAAAGGAGCGAGACAGAAAGCAGGAAACATTTAGCCTAACCATTATTACTCGGAATCTTCGAGAGTCTATTATTAAGGCAAGAATTGAAGAGCATTCAGAAAAGCTTCCCACAGAGTCAGCATGGTTTTGTGAATGGGAAACTATATTTTGCCTGCAAAGTTATTCTGAGATGTCTGAAAATGTAACAAGCGGACTTGCTAAAGGGGAACTGGTACGCATGCGGATTACCAGAGATCTTCCATAAGATATCACAAAATAAAGGTCCTTACAAAAGACAGAAGCTCGTAGTGTTACGGACAATGTATTAGCATGGTATGATGGGTGGTTAGCACATAGAAATCGGAGAGTCAGGATAAATGGATCGTTATGATAAAGACATATCTACTGGTGTATCACAAATACCAGTCCGATGGCATCAGTTATTTATAGTCTATTCAGACAGTCTGACGGCGGGAGCTGAATGCAATATATATCCGAGTTTGAGGAAGATGCTGCGAAACCAAAAGTCATGCTGTTATTTTATGAAGAAGACTCCCAACAAAGGAGCAGTAAAAGGGGATTGGAGTGTTCCTGTGAATGAAACATAAAGTCAGCGTAGTGATGCAGCAAGTAACTAGTTTGATACAGTACGCAGGTTCCTGGGATGAAAGGGTTGAATTATTGAATACATCTAAAATGGTGAGGCAATTATTCATTGTGCTTGAAATGAATGAGCGTGATATCACTGAAACGTAAAGGATACAGAAGTTGATTGACAAGGTAGATGCTGAGAACATGTTTCCAAACCTGGGCAGACTCTCGAACTCAGGGACAGAATACGGGATATCGATTTCAAACTGAAATACAAAGAAATGTCTTCTTTCAGAACGTAATTGAGTCTGAATTTCACTAACCCAGAGAGTTGTGGAGGCTGGGTCACTGAATGCTTTTACAGATGGGTTGGATTGTTTTTTTGTCATATCAGCGAGTTGAGGGTTATGAGGGGTTAGCAGGAAAGTATAGTTGAGCCCTGGAGGTTGAGAGAACGTCACCTTCATGGTGACCTTTGTCAGTGTGGGGAATTGAACCTGCGCGATTGGCCTCCCTCTGCATCACAAACCAGCCGTCCAGCGAACTGAGTGGGAGCCTATGTAACTGTTTCAGACAGAAACACTCACAGACGAAGGGTAAGGGAAACTTTCATAACAAGGAAAAAGGTACAATTCAGGTAACGGTCAAGGTACTAGCTGAGGATAAAAATGTTCTCTGCTGGAAACAAGTGTTTAGATGCTATCTTGAGCTGAATGCAATAAGGTGACACAAGCAAAATAACCAGAATAGTAATTGTGTTTAGATATCGGCACCTATTAAATAACAGTATATTTTTGATTGATCTGTGTGACGCATGCTTACTATTGCATGAAAATAGAAAGCTGATGGGACATATTGGTAGCAGAGTCCGTCCCCATGGAAAATGCCTCAGGAACACATGCTTGAAGAAACCCAGGATAAAAATGGCTGAGCGTCGTCTGGTCAGTGACAGGAAGCCAGGTGGCTGAATGACTGAAATTTCCTATAACATGGAGCTCAGGAGACAGTTAGATCACCCCCGATCTTATTAAATGGTAGAGCACATTTCAAGGACTGAATGCCCTCATGATGGATTTCAATTTCGTGTGCATGTAATTTTAATTTAAAAAAACACACTGTTCCTTCCCCTCATGTTTTCCACACTGTGGCACTGTCATTCTCCTGAAACTGGGACACTTGGAGCGTTATCTGGAACATTCCATAACCAGCATTCTCCAGAGCATTCTATAAATGTGCGGGGGTATCACAAAGGCTAGAGAGAGAGAGAGAGAGAGGAGGGGGAGGTGTTGCCTGTAGCAATGAGAATGTTAGAGCATGAGCCTTGTTTGGGGGTAGGTGCTATAACAGATATACAGTGCGTGTGAGGGAGCAGAGAGAATAAGGGGACCCTTATCCTGACAGAGCGGGGAAGGTTATTGATGCTTGTCCTGTTTTGCTGGACATTTCTTCAGACCACAGATACTGCACTGAGCAGGGTGGTTGAGCTCAGACCATGCTTGGTGGGTCTGGTGGTGTGGATCCCTTTGAGAAGAGAATGGTCCCCCTCTCTACTACCCCATCCACCAGGAGCTCAATGACCCTGTCGACAAAACCTGGATGGATAGAGCTCTTAAAGATGGTGGAATCAAGGGTTATGGGGATTAGGCAGGAACAAGATACTGATTGTGGATGATCAGCCATGTACATAATGAATGTTATTTCCGGCTCGAAGGGCCGAATGGCATACTCCTGCACCTATTGTCTACTGTCTATTATCAAATGTCTTATCTGCCATGCTCGGGCTAAAATGGGCACTGCAGCTCCGAACTGAGAAAGCTAAATTTTTTGTCCACTAACCTTTATTTTTTGGCGTCAGTGCCAGGGATCACGGAATATCCAGTGATTTCCGGCGATGGTGAGTACCTGCAACCATGATGGGAGGGAGAATCTGGCTGGCATTGAATGATAAGGACACCATGCGGTGGAGTGGGTAGTTAATGAGGTGAGTTCGATAAGATAGCACCAGGAAACTAGCTCAGTCTCAGACAGACAATCCCTCTGTCACTCAATGAAAATGATACTGAGATAAATTTGTGTTAGGTTCAGCCCAGAGTCGAAGACTCTGCAGACCCCACTCCAAGGTACAAAGCTGCAGAACAAAACTCTCCATCATCTTAACTCACACCACTATCCCATTCACCCATCATTCCTGGTAATGTTAGCTTATGTTGCCAGATGCTATCGACATGTCTACATTCAGAATTCTGAAACATGTGAACATATCTTTCCTTGACATTGTTTCTTAAATCCCCCCCTCTGTTTATATCCCAAACTACTTTCATTTACAGGCATACAATCCTAATGCACGAAGACAGGCCCTTCAGCCAGAACTGGTCCATTTTGACCAAAATGTCAGTCCACATTCACTCCATGTTCCTGCACTTGACCCATATCCTTCTCAGCCTTTCTTATCCATGCGTTTTTCGAACAAAATGCAGCGAGATTTTGTAACATCAAGAAAGGCCTCAAGAGAAAAATTTGCTGAATCTACCATTCATCTCACCAGGGTGCTCAGTTTACACAGAAACAGTTTGACTGCAACTTAGAACCAAGAAGGAGGAGGAAACGCTGGTGGGAGATGTACATGGAAGTCAATACTGCAGGGAAAACTTTGTTTATGTTATAAACAGGAACTTTTAGGTACCCAAGAATTTGCAGGAAAAACTCAACGGTCTGGTTGCATTTACAGGAAGAAAGTCGAAAAAGTGTGGCCCCCGAAGAGCACAGCAGATCAGCCAGAATCCGAGGAGCAGGGAAGGCTATGTTTCAGTCATAAACCCTTCATCAGGAATTCACTTCAGAATTCACTGCACTTGCAGTTGTCACTTTTTCTCAATCCTTTGTCGGAAGAGAGAGGAGTCATTTTTTCAAATATGGGGAGTCTTCATCAGAACAGTACTGTTTACCAATCTCCAGTGTATACAGCTCTTCGTTTTATTTTAGATCACCAATTCTCTTGCATGCTGTAGTATTAATGGAACACTTGATCTGGAAAGGACGGGAAGTGATGAGGGCAGATGTGCAGGCAATGTGTCAGTCACAGCTTTAGGCCCTGTCCATTAGAATGTGAACCCTGGGGTGAAGGTAAAGGAGGGCTTGTCAGAGGCACCACGCTGGATTTCGACATCATCTGAACAGATGTGACAGATCCAGAGAAAGTGGGAGAAATCAGCTACTCTCTCTGATGGTCATTAGGTAGCAAAGTGGCTAGCAATGCTGCCTTGCAACACCAGTTACCAGGGTTCGATTCCACCCTTTGTTGACTGTTTGTGCGGTGTTTGCCATTTCTCTCTGTGTTTGTGTGGGTTTCCTTCGGGAGCTTGGTTTTCCTCCCACAGTCTAAAAATGCACATGATAGATTTAGTGGCCTCACTAAACTGTCCCACAGTATTCATGGATATGCAGGTCAGGTGAATCGTTTAAGGGAAATGTAGAGTTACTGGGGTAATGTATGGGTGTGTTGGTCAGCATGTTATCTGGAGGGTCAGTGTGGACACGATGGGCCAAATGTCCTGTTTCCACACTGCACGTTTTCCATAGTTTCTATTTAGCTGTCTGTGTTTGGAAACACTTCCCAGGATCCTGCCAACAAGTGCTGACCCAATTTGACTCACAGAAATGTTACACCATCCGTTTGTCTAACATGAACTCCATCAGCCACTCCTCGGCCCTTTGGCACATCTTATCAGGGTCCCATTTTACTCTGAGTTAACCATCCTTACTGTCCACAACCTCACCAATTTTGGTGTTACCTGTAAACTCACTAACCATTCTCTACCAATATTCACATCCAAATCATTTACATAAATGACAAAATCCATTAGATCGTTGTGGTACACTGCTGGTCACAGACCTCCAGTCCAAATAAAATATGCCGCACCAGCATTACCTTCATCTCTTACCTTCGAGCGAAGTATCTACAGCTCTCCCTGTATTCCATGTGATCTAACCATGCTTAACAGTTTACCACGCGGAACCTTTTTGAATGCCTTAATAAAGTCCATATTATATTCCACAGTTCTACTTTTGTGCCTTTATCAGTCTTATTCGTCACTTCTTCAATAAACTAAATCAAATTAGTGAGACAAGATTTCCCACACGCAAAGTCATGTGGACTGTCGTTAATCGGAATTTATCTTTCCAAACACAAGTAAATCCTGTCTCTCAGAATCCCCTCCAACAACTTACCCACCAATGACATCAGGCCCACCGGTCTATAGTTTCCTCACTTTTCCTTACCAACTGTTCTTAAACAATGGCACAACCTTACCTGTGGCTGTCCATGAAAAAAATATCTCAGCCAGATATAAAACAATGGCTTCCCTAGCTTCCCATCAGATTCTCGGGTACACCTGATCAGGTCATAGAACACAGATCAGTGCAGCACAGTACAGGCCCTTGAACAGTTGATGTTGTGCCAGCAGTTTCTCCAACTCTAAGATCAGATTAACCTATGTGCCCTTCATTGTGCTAACTTCCAAGTGCCTATCCAAGAGTCACATAAAAGGTCAGAGGGAGTTATGCACCTTAATGCATTTTAAGACTGCCAGCTCCTCATCATCTGTAATATGGACACTTTTCAAGATATCACTATTCATTTCCCCAAGTTCTCTCCCTTCCATATCCTACTCCACAGTAAATACTGATGCAAAATATTTATGTAGTATCTCACCAATCTCCTGCAATTCCACAAATAGGTCACTTTGCTGATCTTTAAAGGGCCCTGTCCTCTCCCTAGTGACTCTTTTGACCTCAATGTATTGGTAGATTCTCTTTGGATTGTCCCTTACCTTATTTTCGAAAGATGTCGTATGCCCCTAGCTTACCTCCTGATTTCCCTCTTGAGTATTAGCCTTCAGCCCTGGTACTCCTCGATGGATTCACTCGATCCCTAATATCTGTACCTATCATATACTTCCGTCTTTTTCTTGAACAAAACCGCAATTCCTCTCGCCATCCAGCATTCCCGACCAGCGTTGCATTGTTCATGAACCGGAACATACTCTATCTAGACTCTGTAATCTCGTTTGTGAAGGCCTCCCACTTTCCTGCCACGAGCTCCTCCCAAGCAGCTTTTGAAATTGCCAATATAAAACGTTCAAAGTTGGCCTGATTCAATTTAGAACTTTACATTTATGTCAGGACTGTTCTTCTCCATAAGTATTTTTAAAACTGGTAGTTACTGAATAACAGGCTCAAGAAGCAGAATGGCCTCCTGTTGTTCCCCTGGAACAGACTCAATAGGCTGAATAGCCTCCTCCTGACTCTCTGCAACAGACCCGAGAGGCTGAATTACCTCCTTCTGTCCCTCTGTAACACGCTCAATGGACTGAATGGCTTCCTCCTGTCCCTCTGTAACAGGCTCAATAGGCTGAATGGCTTCCTCCTGTCCATTTGCAACAGACCCGAGAGGCTTTATGGCCTCTCACTGTCCATCTGTAACAGGGTCAAGAGGCTGAATGGTCTCCTCCTGTCCTTCTGTAACAGACATATGGGGACAGAATTACCTTCTCCTATTCCTGAGCAGCAGTCTCAATGCTCTAAATGATGTCACAAGGAGCAGCACTGCACAACGCCAATGGGCAATAAATAGTACACTGTTTTATTGTCTATGGAAGTGTTCCCACTGGTCGACTTATGCAGCTGGTCTGTTTATTTATCTATATCTCCCTTTATAAATAGTATGTAATATAAACAGTCCTGCAGTGTTCTTGCACTACTCCCACATCCACGGAAGAAAGAATAAGAAGACTGAAAGATTTATGGTCCATCCCTAAGCAACGCCCATCTATTCCGCTGAGACTGAGTAAATGTTCCCTTTTATTGGGATAGGAAAAGTTACGTAAGGAAGGGGTTAACTGAGCCTGTTTGTTTAGTGACTGTGATTAATGCCAGTCTCCATGGATTGTAATTATCCCAATGGAGGGGTTCCATCTTTTAATGATAAATGGGTTCCGTTGAATGTGCTATTCCACAATATAAGTGGGAGCACCACCGACAGCATTAACAGGGATCGGCAGCTCAAGAAATGCAGTGAGGAGAGATCAGAATCTGAGCACAAGTGTCTGGAATGTTCCAACAATGTTTCACAATCTGAGAACATTAGGCTGGAATGTCTCAAGAATGCACAGGGGTTTAGATTGGGAAATTTGGCTTCTTTCTACATATTATGATCAATGGTCATTATCGCGGCGGATCGAATATGTACTTTACATTATTCAATATTTTTATTATCCAATCCTGGCTTTCGTTGGTGTCCCTGGTAAGTCTCAATGTTCAGTTATTAATTTTATAAGTCATGATTGATGTAATACTATCCTTTCATTGACTCTATTGTCATTGTCGCTGTTATTGTTCCTGCTGAGACTCTAAATCGAGATGTTCACTTTACAAGCCACTACTAATTGCAGCAATGAACTTGTTAATTCACTCTCTCCCTCATTGCTTCTGGCACTGTTACTCATGGATCTCTATGTTGACCTGTGCAGTTTCAACTGTGAAACATGGTCTATTTTATCACTGCCCTTGCTGTTTAAACATTGAAAGCATTGAGGTCACTGTGCTCTGTTCTGGTTACAGATTGAATTTCGTTCCTCTGACTACATCCCATCCCCTGCCAATACTGGGGCTGAAATACACTGGAATAGTCTACACAGCTCCCCATGCTGGGCAGACAGTCCAGCTTACTGACCAATACGCTGGCATAGCCTACACAGCTCCCCATGCTGAGCAGATAGCCCAGCTTACTGACCAATACACTGGCACGGTCTGCACAGCTCCCTATGCTGGGTAGATAATTCAGCTTACTGAGCAATGCACTGGTACAGTCTGCACAGCTCTCCATGCTGAGCAGATAGTTCATTTTCCGAAGCAATACATTGGCATAGTCTGCACAGCTCCCCATTTAGTCCCACTGCCCTGTCGTTTTCCCCATATTTCACCAATATGGTCTATTTAGATCTTATTATCTGGTACTATCTTTAATGTGCATTTTTCTGTCCCTCACTATCTTTCCCTGGCTTTGAGTTTTGGCTCCCTAATGTATCGAGTGCTGACATTGTGAAACTCAGAAACAATGAAATGGTGTGTGGGGGCTGTTGTTCACTTCCCCGTGTGGCAATGTTCCATGTTATAAATGCAATCCTGCAGTGCTCTTGCACGACTTCCACACACATGGAAGAAAACAAAATGGTTGACATTTTTATGATCATATTGGACAGAAGGAATTCAGCACTTTTGACTCACGTCTTTGAAACTTAGTCTGCAGCTGTCCACTGAACACCTGTGTTTGTCCCTCTCAGCTGATCGTGTGGCCAGTAACACAAGGAAGCCCTCGAGTATTATTGTAAAAGGGCAGGCATCCAACTTGCGTCGGAGGCTGAGTGGTGACCTTATAGAGGTTTGCAAAATTATGAGTGCATTGATAGAGTAAATAGACAAAGTATTTCCCAAGGGTCGGGGAGTCCAGAAATAGAGGGCATCGGTTTAGGGTGAGAGGGGAAAAAGACCGAAGGGCAACTTTTTCACATAGTGTAGTACGTGTATGGAATGAGCAGCCGGGGAGAGTGGTGGAGGCTGGTAAAATTGCAACATTTAAGAGGCATTTGGATGGGCATATGAATAGGAAGGGTTTGGAGTGATAATCGGCTGTGTGCTGGCAGGTGGGACTAGATTGGGTTGGGATCTCTGGTCCGCAGGGACAGCTTGGACCAAAAGGTCTGTTTCCATGCTGTACATCTCTGTGACTCTATTAAAATCTTCTGACTGACTCCTGTTATTCAAAATTGAGTGGACGTGTTGGGGATGGCTTGCTGGAAGTTGTCTTGTGAGCTGCCCCAGACATTCAGAGAGACCTGAGGATTTTGTGACCCAACTCTTGATGGAGCATGGGGACTGTAGTTATAGTATCTGATTCTGTAACATGATTAACAAATGGAGCAGAGGCTGCAGAGAGGGGAAGCTCTGAATCCAGGGCGTTAGTCTGTGTGGGGAAAGGGATCTGCCAAATCTGTCTGTGACTTAACGATGACACACATACCTGACACCTTTGCACGCACAATAATACACACACACACATACACACGCTATTTCTCTCGCACACACACACAGACACGCGCTCTCTCCCACACTTCCCCCACTCCCGTGCACACACACTCTGCATTTCTCAGATGCACACACACATAAATCAGTGGGGCGAATTTGAATTTGTAGCCTTGTATGTGCAAACGCATTCAATTTTGTTTTTTAAAAAAACATGCACTTTGTAGGCAGTTAGTCAATGTGGCATTTTATAAAGTTCTGCCTTGGAAATAAAACCCGTCTGATTCCAGAGTACAACATAGACAGACTTCAAACAAGAACATCCCTGGTTTTGTTCCGGGGAGGTCACATCTTCGCAAACATAATAGATTTCTTTGTGGAAGTGAAAATTGATATTGAGGAAAAGGCTGTAGATGTTATACAACGGACTTCGGTAAGGTATTTGTTGAGGTAAGCTGACGGAGAAGGTGAAGTTGCAAGGGGTCCAGGGTCTCCTAGCTAAATGGATGTAGAACAGGCTGGGCAGCAGCAGACAGTGAGTATTAGTGGAAGAGAGTTTCTCAAAATGAAGAGTTGTTCTGGGTGGTGTTTCACAGGGTTTCGTGCTGGGACCGCTATTGTCTATGATACACATAAATGAACGAAAGGAAGGTAAAGGTGGTCTGATCAATAAGTTTGCAGATGGCACTACAATTGGTAGAGTAACAGAAAGTGAAGGGGACTGTCAGAGAATGCAGCAGAAAACAGATAGATTGGACAGTTGTGCAGAGAAATGGCAAATAGAATTCAATCTGGACAAATGTGATATGATGCATTTTGGAAGATCCAATTCAAGAGTGAACTATAGGGTTAATGGAAAAAGCCCTGGGCAAAATTGATGTACAGCGAGATCTGGGTGTTCAGATCCATTGTTCCTTAGAGGGGCAGGTTGATAGAGTGGTCAAGAAGGCATACAACATACTTTGCTTCCTGCATTCCACCATTTTAAGAAAGGCAGAAAAGAGAAAGTGGCGAAATACAGCCCAGATAACTTGTCATCCACAGGAGGGAATCTGTTGGAATCTATTGTGTACAAGAGATGACAGGTCATGTTACAGTTGTGTACGGCTTTGGTTCGACAACATTTCAAATAGTTCGTATAGTTCTGATCGCCACCTTACTAAAAGGTTGTGGATGCTTTGGAGAGGGTGCAGAGGAGTTTCACCAGGATATTTCCTGGTATTGGAGGCAACTGGCTATGAAGAGAGGATTGGTAGATTAGAAGTATTTTCATTAGACTGACGGAAGTTCGGGGGACATGATTGAGTTCTACAAAATCATAAGAGGTATAGACCGTGTGAATAGCAAGACGCTTATTCCCAGAGTGAGGTACTCAATTTCTCGTGGTCAGGAATTCAAGATGAGAGGGAAAAGGTTTTTGGGCGATATGTTCAGAAAGTTCATAACACAGAGTCTGGCAGATGCCTGAAATGCATTGCCAGCGGAGGTGTTAGACGTGGTCACGAGAGCGACATTTACTATGTATCTAGGCAGATGCATTAATCGGTAGGGAGCAGGGGGATACAGATCCTTCGAAAATAGGTGACAGGTTTAGATAGAGGATCTGGATCGGAGCAGGCTTGGAAGGCCCGAAAGGCCTGTTCCTGTGTTGGATTTTTTTTTTGTTCTTGGTAAATACTGGCGCAAAGTGTCTGTCCATATTTGAAAGGAAAATTAAAAAAAGGCCAAATGTGGCAGCGTGAATGTGTGGACAGGATGACTTATTGTAGAGAACAGAAAATTGACAGGGAGACGAAACTGTTACATTATGTCTGTCTTCACGGACGAAGATCCAGAACATATGCCAGAAATACCATAGAACTTTTGTAACTGAACACTAAAATCCTTCATACTAGTGAAGTGGTAGTATATGACAACATACCTGGATTGAGGATTGATAAGTCTAACAGACCAGATGTAATTCATACTGCAATTTCAGAGAAAGCAGCAATACACAGATGGATTGGATTGTGGCTGACTGCATTTATCTGTATTCACTTTGAAAGGATATAAATGCATTCCAACGATTTAGATAGGGAAAAAGAGGGAGAATGGAAAATTACAGACCAGTTTACTTGTCATCCGCAGGAAGTAATCTTTTTCAATCTATCATAACGAATGTGATATTGGACACTGAGAAAGTAATAGCAAACTTCAAGAATTCTGCATTTATGAAAGGGAAGTTATAATTTACAAAAGTTTTGTTTGAAGATATATCTTGTAGACCTAATCATAGAGAAGCAATGGATCTGATACAGTCAGATATTCAGGAGGAGTTTTAATCAGCACATACAGTATGTTAACAGAAACATTAAAGCAAAGGGTATTGGGAGAAACATATACAAACAGGGAAGGTAAAAGTTAAGTTTGCCTTCATTTAAATACAGACGATGAAGGGTCAACTAGACTCAAAGCGTTAACTTGCTCTCCCTTTACGGATGCTGTCTGACTCACTGTGATGTCTCGCATGTGTTAGTTTCAGTAGAGATTCCAGCTTCTGCAGTAATTTGTTCAGACGAGCAAGAAAAGCATTCTGCACTAGTTACACAGAGTACCGGTGAGACTGTACCTGGAGCATTGTATACAATTTTGATGTCTTGATCTAAATAAAACATACTGATCCCATATACAGAATGGACATTCTCAGATTAATCCCTCAGATAATCAAGGTATTCTGCTGGTGAAACGTGGCATGAGATCAAGGCGGGAATCTGTTTGTGAAGCTCGTTGATAGATTGGAATATGAGAGCTTCATGTCTCTTTTACTTGGGAGAAGGAGGATGCAGGGACAGAATTCGAGAAGATGGACTGAGAAGCTCTTGAGCAGATTTATGTAAGATGTATACAGAAATTGATAGTTTTGGCTGGTATAAAATATTCACACCCCAGGTCCAGCTCAGTTACATCTCAAGCTGCTGCTGGAGACAAGGGATGAAAGGCGCTGATGAAAGTGTTTAAATACAATCTGGTCACAGGTAAGGTGCCGAGGACTGGAGGATACCCTCTATGAGAAGGGCTGTGGAGATTGACCAAGGAACTACAGACCAGTGAGTAGCAGATCAGTGTTCGAGAAACTACTGCAGAAAATAGGTGGTTGTCGAAGAATGTTTGTGTGTCAGTGCTGTGTCCCTTATTATTTGAGGCATTCATAAATGATATAGTTTTGAATGTGAAGGGGCATGGGGTGAGTGTAATAATTAGGTTTGTGTCTGACACATAGATTACTCGGGTAGTTAGCAGTGAGGAGGAAGGTCTTACTGACAGGAAGATGCAGATAGAATGGTCAGATGGGCAGATCAATGGCAGATGGAATGTAAGACTGACAAATATGAGGTGATGCACTTTGGCAGAAGGAACCAGACATGGGAGGACTCAGTAAATGGCAGCAGATTCGCAAGTTCAGAGGGTGCTTCTCCACACATTCCTGAATGTGACGGGACTGGGTAATAGATTAGTTAAGAAGTAATTGGAGACAGCATCATAGCCTTTACTAATCGAGGCAGAGATTACAAGAGTTATATAGCACTTTGTCTAGGTCAAGATGGAATACTGTGCGCAGTTCAGGGATCCACATTAGGAAAGATGTGATTTCACTGAGAGTGGCGCAGAGGAGATTCACCAGGATGTTCCCTGGAATGGAGCATATCAGCTATGGCGAGAGGCTGGATACGCTCGGGTTGGTTACTTTGGAGCAGAGAAGACTGAGGGCAACGTGATTCATAAGGGTATGATTACGTAGAGCAGTTGATCTTCCGTAATTACACCGGCACCACTCCCCACCTCTTCCTCCGCTACATTGATGACTGCATTGGCGCCACCTCGTGCTCCCGCGAGGAGGTTGAGCAATTCATCAACTTCACCAACGCATTCCACCCTGACCTTAAATTTACCTGGACCATCTCTGACACCTCCCTCCCCTTCCTGGACCTCTCCATCTCCATCAGTGACGACCGACTTGACACTGACATCTTCTACAAACCCACCGACTCCCACAGCTACCTGGATTACACCTCATCCCACCCTACCTCTTGCAAAAATGCCATCCCGTATTCCCAATTCCTCCGCCTCCGCCGTATCTGCTCCTAGGAGGAGCGGTTCCACCATAGAACACACCAGATGGCCTCCTTCTTTAGAGACCGCAATTTCCCTTCCCACGTGGTTAAAGATGCCCTCCAACGCATCTCATCCACATCCCGCACCTCCGCCCTCAGACCCAACCCCTCAACCGCAACAAGGACAGAACGCCCCTGGTGCTCACCTTCCACCCTACCAACCTTCGCATAACCAAATCATCCCCCGACATTTCCGCCACCTCCAAACAGACCCCACCACCAGGGATATATTTCCCTCCCCACCCCTCTCCGCCTTCCGCAAAGACCGTTCCCTCCGTGACTACCTGGTCAGGTCCACGCCCCCCTACGACCCACCCTCCCATCCTGGCACTTTCACCTGCCACCGCAGGAACTGTAAAACCTGCGCCCACACCTCCTCCCTCACCTCTATCCAAGGCCCCAAAGGAGCTTTCCACATCCATCAAAGTTTTACCTGCACATCCACTAATATCATCTATTGTATCCGTTGCTCCCGATGCGGTCTCCTCTACATTGGGGAGACTGGGCGCCTCCTAGCAGAGCGCTTTAGGGAACATCTCCGAGACACCCGCACCAATCAACCAAATCGCCCAGTGGCTCAACATTTCAACTCCCCCTCCCACTCTGCCGAGGATATGGAGGTGCTGGGCCTCCTCCACCGCCGCTCCCTCACCACCAGACGACTGGAGGAAGAACGCCTCATCATCTGCCTCGGAACACTTCAACCCCAGGGAATCAATGTGGATTTCAACAGTTGTACTCTATGCCACTGTCTCCCCACCCCCACCCTCCTCTAGCTTATCTCTCCAGGCTTCAGGCTCTCTGCCATTATTCCTGATGAAGGGCTTTTGCCCGAAACGTCGATTTTGCCTGTCCTCGGATGCTGCCTGAATTGCTGTGCTCTTCCAGCACCACTGATCCAGGACAATACAAGAGTCTAGTAGAAAGGATGCATTTTCAGGGAACTTTGAAAATTACATTAATGATGAAGAAATGAACATAGATAAAGTCATTGCCGATTTATTAAAGGCCAATCATATTTGAGAAACTGAATGGGAAATAAATTATGGTGCAGCAATATCTGCAGTGAATTTGGATTATCAGAAACATTTTTGATGAAGTCCCAAGTCTAGTGTTGTGACAATGCTACTCCTTTAACAATTTTATTCTGTCCTTGTTTTATTTTTCGTGGATGTCTTAAAAGAAGCGAATCCAAAAAGTCTGGGTTTGACTACATTGGAATGCTTTCAAGTCTAAAATAAAAGCACGCATTTTGAGGACCAAGGTATCATAGATCTAGAACATAGAACATAGAAGAATACAGCGAAGTACAGGCCTTTGGCTCTCGATGTTGCGCCGATCCAAGCCCACCTAACCTACACTAGCCCACTATCCTCCATATGCCTATCCAATGCCCGCTTAAATGCCCATAATGAGGGAGAGTCCACCACTGCTACTGGCAGGGCATTCCATGAACTCACGACTCGCTGAGTAAAGAACCTACCCCTAACATATGTCCTATACATACCCCACCTTAATCTAAAGCTATGCCCCCTTGTAATAGCTGACTCCATACGTGGAAAAAGATTCTCACTGTCGACCCTATCTAAACCCCTAATCATCTTGTACACCTCTATCAAGTCACCCCTAAACATTCTTTTCTCCAATGAAAACAACCCCAAGATCCTCAGCCTTTCCTCATACGATCTTTCTACCATACCAGGCAACATCCTGGTAAACCTCCTCTGCACCTGTTCCAGTGCCTCCACATCCTTCCGATAGTATGACAACCAAAACTGCACACAATACTCCAGATGCGGGTGCACCAGAGTCTTTTACAACTGCAACATGACCTCAGTTCTCCGGAACTCAATTCCTCTACCAATAAAAGCCAGTACGCCATATGCCTTCTTCACCTCCATATTTACCTGGGTGGCAACTTTCAAAGATCTGTGTACATGGACACCAAGATCCCTCTGCTCATCCACACTATCAAGTATCCGACCATTAGTCCAGTACCCCCTCTTTTTATTACTCTTACCAAAGTGAATCACCTCACACTTAGCTACATTGAACTCCATTTGCCACCTTTCTGCCCAGTCCTGCAGCGTATCTATATCCTGCTGTAACCTTCCACATCCTTCCTCACTGTCTACAACTCCTCCGACTTTCGTATCATCCGCAAATTTGCTCACCCAACCTTCTAACCCCTCCTCCAGGTCATTTATAAAAATGACAAACAGAAATGGTCCCAAAACCGATCCTTGCGGAACACCGCTAGTTACGGCACTCCAAGATGAACCTTTGCCATCGACTACTACCCTCTGTCTTCTTCCAGCCAGCCAACTCCTAATCCAAACCTCCAACTCACCCTCAATGCCATACCTCCGTATTTTTTGCAGTAGTCTACCATGGAGAACCTTATCAAATGCCTTACTAAAATCCATAAACACCACATCTACCGCTTTCCCCTCGTCCACCTCCTTAGTCACCTTCTCAAAGAATTCAATAAGGTTTGTGAGGCAGGACCTGCCCTTCACAAAACCGTGCTGACTATCCTTGATCACATTATTCCTATCCAGATGTTCATAAATCCTATCCCTTCCAATTCTCTCTAATATTTTGCCCACAACAGAAGTGAGACTCACTGGCCTATAGTTACTAGGGTTATCCCTACTCCCCTTCTTGAACAAGGGAACCAAATTTGCTAGCCTCCAATCTTCTGGCACGACTCCTGTAGACAACGAGGACATAAAAATCAAGGCCAATGGCTCTGCAATCTCCTCCCTTGCTTCCCAGAGAATCCTAGGATAAATGCCATCAGGCCCAGGGGACTTATCTATTTTCACCCTTTCCAGAATTTCCAACACCTCTTCTTTACATACCTCAAAGCCATTCTACTTAATTGTGACGCAGTACTCACATTGACAACAATGTCCTGTTCCTGATTGAATACTGACGAAAAGTATTCATTCAGTGTCTCCCCAATCTCTTCAGCCTCCACACGCAACTTCCCACTACTATCCTTGACTGGACCTATTCCTACCCTAGTCATTCTTTTATTCCTGACATACCTATAGAAAGCCTTAGGGTTTTCCCTAATCCTACCAACTAAGGACCTTTCATGTCCCCTCCTTGCTGTTCTTAGCTCTCTCTTCAGGTCCTTCCTAGCTACCTTATAACTCTCAATCGCCCCAATTGAACCTTCACGCATCATCTTTACATAGGCCGCCCTCTTCCATTTACAAGGGATTCCAATTCCTTATTAAACCGCGGCTCCTTCACACGACCCTCTCCTCCCTGCCTGACGGGTACATACTTATCAAGGACACTCAATAGTTGCTCCTTGAACAAGCTCCACATATCAATTACGCCCTTGCCTTGAAGCTTACTTTTCCAAGCCACACATCCTCAGTCATGCGTCACCGCATCATAATTTCCCTGCCCCCAGCTATAACTCTTGCCCTGTAGTGCACACTTATCCCTCTCCATCACTAGAGTAAAAGTCACCGAATTGTGGTCACTGTCCCCAAAGTGCTCACCTACC
The DNA here is from genome assembly GCF_037043375.1 of Chiloscyllium plagiosum. Taxonomy (NCBI): domain Eukaryota; kingdom Metazoa; phylum Chordata; class Chondrichthyes; order Orectolobiformes; family Hemiscylliidae; genus Chiloscyllium; species Chiloscyllium plagiosum. The sequence goes on from NW_028270171.1 coordinate 35,774,107, forward strand.
TCTAATTCTAACACCTGGCCAGGTTCATTACCCAGAACCAAATCCAGTATGGCCTCACCTCTTGTTGGCCTATCTACATATTGTGTCAGGAAACCCTCCTGCACACATTGGACAAACACTGACCCATCTAACGAACTTGAGCTATAGCTTTCCCAATCAATACCAGGAAAGTTAAAGTCCCCCATAACAACCACCCTATTACTTTCACTCTTCTCTTGAATCATCCTCACAATCCTTTCTTCTACTTTCCTGGGACTATTAGGAGGCCTGTAAAAACCTCCTAACAGGGTGAGCTCACTTTTCCTATTCCTAACCTCAGCCCAAACTGCCTCAGATGGCGAGTCTTCATCCATCGTCCTTTCCACAGCTGTAATACTATCTTTGACAAGCAATGCCACACCTCCCCCTCTTTTACCCCCACCTCTGACCCTACTAAAACATTTAAACCCTGGAACCTGCAACAGCCAATCCTGTCCCTGTTCTACCCATGTCTCCGTAATAGTCACAACATCGAAGTCCCAGGTACCAACCCACGCTGCAAGTTCACCTACCTTATTTCGTTTACTTCTTGCATTGAAGTATACACACTTCAAGCCACTTTTCTGTTTACAGGCACCCTCCTTTGAAATTGATGCCATGTTCCTAACCTCTCTACATTGCAGGTCCTGCACCCTAAAGCTGCAGTCTGGGTTCCCATGCCCCTGCAGAGTTAGTTTAAACACCACCCCCCCTCCAAGAGCACTAGCAAACCTCCCACCAAGGATACTGGTGCCCCTCAGGTTCAGGTGCAGACCATCCTGTTTATAGAGGTCCCACCTTCCCCAGTAAGGTCATGTACAATGAGACAAGAATAAGTATTCACATCATAGTGAAGGAGTGATCACAGTATGGTAGAATTTAGAATACAGTTAGAGAGAAGATAAAATCCAATAACAAGTAGCTGTGCTTCAGCAAGGGAGACTACAATAGAATGAGGGAGCAGATGGCGAAAGTCACCTCGAAATAAATACTTCATGATGGGAGAGTTGACAAGCAGTGGACAACTTTCAAAGGAGATTTTTAATTTCCGTGCCAAAAGTATATTCCAGTGAAAAGGAAAGACTCTAAGAAAATGGGTAATCTGTCAATTGTGTCGAAGGAAATAAGGGACACTATCAAATTGAAAGAGAAGAAATGCGAAGAGGCCAAGAACAGCAGAAACCTAAAAGATTGGGGAAAACATTAAAGGTGAACAGAAAGCCACAAAATGAACTATAAAGAAAAGTATGATAGAACACGAGAGAAAAAAAAAAACAAGTACAGCATATAAAGATAGATAGATGATGGTATATACTATAAATACATAAAATGTAAAAGCATGACTCGAGTAAATATTGGTCCTTCAGAGGAGGTGAAGGGTCATTTAGCTATGACGAAATGGCCGAGGCATTGAACAGGTGTTTTGTGTCTGTCATCATAGTGGAGGACACTAATAGCATGCTAGTAATTGCCAAAGAGATGAAGGTAGGTGAGGACCTTGGAAATATTCATTATTATGGAAGAGATAGTGTTGCGCAAGATAACGGACCTGAGGGTAAGCAAGTCTCCTCGCCCTGATGGAATGCATCCCAGGGTTCTAGAAGAGGAAGCGGTAAAACTTGTAAATGCAATTGTGGTGATTTGATAGAATTTGCTGAACTCCAGAACAGTCCCAGCAGATTCGAAAACAGCAAATGTGACGCCACCGTTTATAAAGTGAGATAAACAAAATATGGGGAATTATAGACCAGTTAGCTTTTCCTGTGTAGTGAGGAAACTGCTTGAGTGTATTATCAAGGAGGAAATAGCAAAGCATTTCGATAGAAAACATCCCATTGCGCAGACGCAGCATGGGTCCATGAAGAACAGGTCATGTTAAACAAGTCTTTTGGAAATCTATGGAGACAAAATGAGCAAGGTGAACAATAAGGCCCCAGTGGCTATGGTGTACCTAAATTTCCAAGATTCTTCAACAAGTTGCCGCACAAGAAGCTGCTGCTTAAGGAAAAGGTGCAAGACGTTACCGGTCAATTATCGGCATAGACAGAGGATTGCTTGACTAACAGGAAGCAAATTGTGAGTGTAGGTGAGTGATATTCTGGCTGGCAATCAATACCTAGTGGTGTGCCTCAGGGATCCGTGTTGGGGCCACAAATATTCACAATTTATATAGATGAATTGGAGTTGAGGAAAACGTGTAGTGTGTCAAGATTTGCAGAAGACACGAAGATGCGTTTCATAGCAAAGCATGCAGAGGACTGTGAGACTTCGTGCATTAACATAGATACTTTGTGTAAGTGGGTAAAGGTCTGGCAGATGGAATACAAAATGATAAATATGATATCATCCTTTTTATTGGGAGTGCCAGCAAAAAGGATTATTACTTGAATGGTAAAACGTTGCAGCATGCTGTTATACAGAGGGACCTGCTTGTCCATGTGCATGAATCACAGATGGTTGGTCTGCAGGTACAGCAATTACTGAGGAAAGCAAATGGAATGTTGCCCTTCATTGTTAAAGGGATTGAGGTTAAAGGCAGGGAGGTTATGTTGCAGCTGTCCAGGGTGCTGGTGAGGCCACACCTGGAGTACTGCATGCTGTTTTGGTCTCCTTACTTCAGGAAAGGTATACTGGCACTGGAGGGGATGCAGAGGTGGTTTGTTCGGTTGATTCCAGAGGTGAGGGGGTTGGCTTAAGAGGTGTGACTTAGCAGACTGGAAGTATATTCATTGGAATTTAGAAGAATGAGGGGATTATCTCATAGAAACATATAAAATTATGCAGGGAGTATATAAGAGAGAAGTAGAGAGGATGTTTCCACTGGCAGGTGAAGCTAGGACAAGAGGGAATGGCCTCAACATTAGAGGGAGTAGATTTAGGATTGAATTGAGAATGAACCTCTTCACCCAGAGGTTTGTAATCTCTGGAATTTCCTGCCCAGTTAAGTAGTTGATACTACTTCAGTAAACGTTTTGAAAACAAAGGTAGATACTGTTTGAACAATAAAGTAAATACCGGATACGGTGAGAGCGCGGGAAAGTAGATCAGAATCCACGAGTAGATCAGTCATGATCTTATTGAACGGCAGAGGACCAGACGGCCTACTCCTGCTCCTAGTTCTTCTGTTCTTCTGTTCTTATGAAAGGGGAGTCGCCAGTTATCCCAGTTTAGCTCCTCTGCTTTGGTTTGTTGGTCCGATTTTCCACAGTCTGGCTGTTTACTTAAAGCAGGCAGCCAGTTGTGAAGCTACCGGACCCAAAGAAGCAGGTCCATGTTTTCATCCCTCGCCCGGACAACTCTCCTGTTAGAAACTGGGTTTGATCTTGTTTTTTTTTTCCTTTCGGTTTTGCCATGTGATGTTTATGGGGATTATATCAAGTACTTTGAACACCATCATTAAGTTGGGATAATCTGTTCGGTTTTCGGATAGGTTAAGTTATTCAATATTGTATCCTCTTGTGTTTGTGTCTCCCTCAGTAATCTTGCAAAGACATTCTGGTTTGTTTAAAACTAAGTGGTTTGACCAGCTGTATCACTCCTGGAATAACCGCCTTACACTTGCTTAAGTCAACGAGCAAAGGTTGGGTCTGTGCTACTTCTTTGAAATGATTTGAGGAGGTCTGTCCTGGCCTATAACAGTGTGTAACAGCTAGATGTAATATACTGGCATGGGTTGAGAATATGAGAGCTGGCAGGAAAAAGAGGATCAGCATAAACCGTTCGATATATTTTGCAGTAGAAAGCAATGACTAGCCGGATAATCCAGGAATAGATGTTTGGGCCACATCTATTCAGAAAGCAGATCAAACATTTGTTCATGGCTATTAAATGTAACCTTTCCAAATCTGCTGATGGTATCAAACTGAGATTGTGAGTGGAAGAGGAGGATATAAAAAAGTTTCAAGGTAATTGAGACAAGTGGACGGAGTTGCTAAATATGTGGCAGGTGAAGAACAATGTGGATAGATGCAAAATTGAGCATTTTGGTTGGAAAAATAGATGAACAGGCTAGCATTTCTAAAGGAATTAATGTAAAAAAAAGTTGCTGCATGAAGATACTAATGTGCATCATTTTGTTGACTTCTTCATCAAACTCCAAGGTTCATGCAGGGCAGTGAGCTCTGAAGCCAGAAGTCAATAGTGGGATTGATATTGGCACACTGATCAGTACACATAGACCCACCAAGTGGGGAGCTGTATCATTGAAAAGGATCTCGATCTGCTTGTACGCCTGTCACAGAAAGCAATACTGCTGAAACAGAAAGCAGGTAGGAAGATAAATGATGGGTTGACCTTCATTTCCGGGGGATTTGAGCTCAGGTGTGTCTTCCTGCAGCTACACAAGCCCTTGTTGAGCCCCCATCTCGAACGTTGTGCAATATTATGTGCAGTATTGGTCTCCTTACCTAATAAAGCACAAACCTGACATTGAGGGAGTGCAGTAAAGGATGACCAGACTGATCTCTGGGATGACAGGCTTGTTGTAGGTGCAGAGTTTGAGGCGACTGGGCCTATATTCCATGGAGTTTAGGAAAATGGTTTGAGATCTCAGTGAAATATATAAAACTCTGACAGGGTGAAACAGATTGTCAGCAGGATGATAATTCCACTGGCTGGGACGTCTAAAACAAGGGTCACAGGCAAGCCACTCTGCATTGAGATGAGATTAATGTCTGCACTCGCAGACTGGTAAAATTGGAGAATTCTGTCCCACATAAGACTGTGGAAATTAAGGAACTGAATATAAATAAGGATATCTGGACACTAAAGGGGTGAAGTTGCAGCAGGTGGTTGGTGTGGCGATACAGGACCAGCCATTGTTATATTGAATGGGAGAGCAAAATTGATGTACCAAAGTTCCGACTTCATATTTTTCTGATATATGATCACTTCAAAGAATTGAAGAGTTGTTTGGCCAGAACCTAGAATGGGGTAGGCTCAATGTGTTGAAAGGTCTAATCATTTCTTTGCAGTTTGTGGGAAAGCTCTCTTAATATTGCCATAAGCTCTCAGATGTAAGGAAGGAGATCTCTGCAGTGTCGACAGGACTGTGCTTCCTATTCCCTTTTCCAATACAGCGGCTGGTGCCAGGTGTTATCTCATTTTTTTTATCCAATTAAGACCTCGGAGAAGTTTGATATAACGGCCTCGCATGGCTGCTTCATTGAAGAGTTTACCAATTGTCTGTATATCTGGAATCACTTTTTGGCTCAACCAGGAAAGCACTGGAGGTTCACTTCCTGAATGTACATTGGGGAAGGAAATTTACGTTGACAATAGACATGCGCTTAAAGATCAATATTACTGCCACCAGATTTTAGATCTCCATATTCTATTAATTATATCTAACTTCCACCAGCTGCCAGACATTACTTTGGTCTGGATTAGTAATCCAGTGACATTTCCACAGCGACACCGTCTCCACATGGGGGCCTATCGGAAGCAGCACTGAGCACGTTATTTCTTTGCTGGTCGACAGCTCTGTCAAAGGAATTCTCACCAATTTGATTATCGTAATGGGACTGAGAGGGTGGCAATTAGTCAGATTATAATTATTTTCCTCTTAGGCTCGGGACACTTTTGTGTAATTTTCTGCGTTGACAGGGAGATGTCAGAGTTGGAGCTGGAGACACGGCTTGTTGTGCAGCACAAGTCTTTACTTCTATTGCAGGAATGGGGTCAGGGCCCATTCCCTTTGTAGTATCTACTGTGTTCAGCTGTTTCTTCATGCTACGAGCAGCGAATCGAATTGTTTGGAGTCTGGCATCTATTGTTCTGTGGGGATCATCCAAGCAACACTTCTGTCTGAAGATGGTGTATACACTGCATCCTTGTCTTCTACACTGATGTGCTGGAAGGTTCCATTTTTTTTCGCGGAATGGTAAAACAATAGCCAAGTGGTGTTGCTGCTGATGTGTTCCCTCCCACAATCCAAACATGTGCAGGTTATTGGGCTTGCTAACCCCAATAATGTTCTGGTGACCTGAGTTCGAATCCTATTACAGTACATGATGGAATTCAAATCCAATTAATGTTTGGGATTAAGAGTTTAAGGATGATCATGAATCAATTGCTGATTGTGGGAGAAATCGATTTGGTTCACTGATTTCCTTTAGGGAAGGAAACTGCCATCCATACCTGCTCTGGCCCACATGTAACGCCAGACACACAGCAACGTCATTGACTCTTAACAGTCCTCCGGGCAATAAATGCTGACCTAGTCAGCGACGCCCTAATCCCAACGAACATTCTTTTCAAATAATATTTGTGTAGCCCTTTTCTCTTGTCAGTTGTTCCATGGTTCAACTCCATTTCTGACTGGATGTGGCAGGAATGCAGAGCTTCGATCTGATATGTTTGCTTTGTAATCATGTTGCCCTCTCTATCAGATATTAGTCCTGCTGTTTGGAATGTAAGGACAGTCGTCAGTGTAATAGCTTTAAATGGATTGTCATCAGTTTTAGTGACATGGTTCTGACCTTGGTATATTCACCCATAATCATCAATGAAACATCGATCTGATAATGGGAATAATAGACTGAAAGATTAGAATGGGCAAAACGTGACATGTTGTAACTGAATACAATTATCCTTCTGTCCAGCTATGATCTACAGTACCACATGAACTTCCAGGTTTGAGCTGCAATTTCTGCAATGCAATTCAGCTGTCTGTCCCCCAGTCCACGCCGAGACACATTCACCCATCACCCCGTGATCTACCATGTTTAATGATGTGGTAACACTTCCATTTTAATATTATCATTCCTCTGAGTGTTTGTCCATGGTGTCAAACCTCTTACTTGTCATGTATCTGAAATCCCCTGAATATTTTCCATGGGGCGGCACCGTGGCTCAATGGTTAGCGATGCTCCCGCACAGCGCTGGGGACCCAGGTCCGATTCCATCCTCAAGCAACTGTCTTGCACATTTTCCCTGTGTCTGTGTGAGATTTATTACGCATGCTCCGATTCCCACACATAATCCAAATATGTGCAGGTGATTGGCCTTGCTGAACTGTCTATAGTGTTCAGAAATGTGCAGGTTAGGTCCATTAGTCAGGGATAAATATAGGATATGGAAATGGGTCTGGTTGGTTTCGTCTTCAGAGGACCGGTGCGAATGTTTTGGGCTGAAGGGCCTGTATCCACACTGTAACGATTCCAATTCTAATATTCGTCTGAATCTTTTCCATCCAATCGTGCCACTTTGGGTTTTAACATTGTGACTGTTTTTTTCTCTGTTTCTCTCCATGGCCTCGATTAAGAACTTTGCGGTGTCAAAGATGCCAATATTATGTAATTTTAGAACCAAAGAATTTGCACATCTTGCGTTATTATTCACTTCCCAGTAAATGGTGCTCCATATTGGACAGGGCGTTTGAGCAGGTTTGATACGCTACTTTCAAGCTGTTCAAAACCAGAAATTGCTGGAGAGCTCAGCAGGTCTGGCAGCATCTGTGGACACAGAGAAACAGAGTTTATATTTCAAGTCCAGCTTGACTCTTGTTCAGAACTGAAAAGGACGTTTTAATTTTGATAAAAGTGGACGAGGGATGATGGGAAACAGAGCATGTGGAGGTGCAGTGTCACAGAGGAGGGACTTTTGATTGTGGTGAAAGAGAAACAGATATAAATTGGGTGTAAATTAAAGTGTAAATGGGAGAAATGGTTTCTCTCTACTGAGTGCAATATAAACAAGACATAGACAAGGTCATAGGGAAACCAGGAAGCAGAATGTATGTAAAATGGAGAACAGCCATAATGGGTTCAGACTGTGAAGTTATGGAAATGAATGTGAACTCCTACGGGCTGTAACGTACTATACGTAAAGTGAGGTGTTACTCGAGCTTGGGTTGTGCTTCATTGGAACATTGCAGCAGCTCAGGACTGAAATGTCAGCATGAGAGCAAAAAAGGTTTTTGAAATGGGAAGCATTCAGAAGGTCAAGGTTAATTCTCCTGAGTGGGAATGTCTCAGTTTGGTCTCACCTGTGCAAAGGAGACTGCATTGTGAGCAGCAATGACAGGAGACTTGATTAAAAGAGTAAAAGTGAAATGTTGCTTCACCTGAGAGGTGTGATTTAGTCAGTCTCCGCTGATCATATGTTCACCCACATGCAGAACTTCCCCCGAATGATTGAATAGAACCAGACATCTAAATTGAGGATTCCTGTCTCACATCTGGCCTGAGTCGTGATGTGGAATTGCACCCAGAGGAAGGTCAGTGGGTATACATGGGCAGACATTCAAGCAGATATCCCATACTGCTCAGAAATTATTGTTTCTGTTCGAAATGAAGGACTCAAAAGAAGATGACCACAGGTGTTTCGCAAAGTCTGTCAAGGATACTATTTAATGACAAATTAACGAGCATTAGAGTGTGCCCAGATTTAAGACATTTATTTCAGGGACCAGACGCTGATGCGAGGCATGAATTTCAATTCTGCTTCCGAAATTACCCATTGAAACCCCTGCCATTGCTGCTCCATCCTCTTCCCTCCTTGTCTCCCCTTTCTGATTCCAGGTTCTCCCTCTCCAATTACAGAGCACATTCTCTCACATTGTGGTCCATACCCACTACAACTGAAGTTCTTTGATCAAGTCTACCTTCCCTGCAGTAGCATCAAGCTCCGTTTGCGCTGCCCCTTTGCCTCTGGTCTCAGTGTGGTTCGGGCTCTCCATTCATGCTGTTGTACACCTCCCACTCACACCTCACTCTGGAAAGTTTCTTTCTCCCCTTTGCACTGAATAGTCCAAATTTCGAAACGTATTCTCAGCCTTAATCTCACTGTGCTAAAGACAACTTCACGCTGACCGTGTGTTATAAAAATTCTCTTTCTTACATAGCTCTGGCCAGAGAAAAGTTCTCACTGTAGAGATCATCACCCCCTTTAGAAAAAGGAATTTATTTTCTTGACGTCTTATTGGCACTAGTAAGAGTTTCACGCTGCCTTCGTATTATAACATGGATAGAAACAAATCACAGTATAAAGTTTGGGCTGAGTATTTTTTTTAACATTGTTTCAAATTTGCAATGCTTATTAGTGAATGCTTGTTCTTGAAGTTAGTATCAAATGGAATGGAGGACGTTGAGAGGTGACATTCTGGTCGTTAATAAAATCATGGTAGACATGGATAGGGTGAATTGCCAAGGTCTTTTCCACACGACTGGGGAGGTCAACCATATAACATACAGCTTTAAAGTGAAAAGGGGAAGATTTAACAGGGACAAAACGGCAACATTTTCACACAGAGGAGGTGTGTGTACGGAATGACCTGCCACATGAGCTGTTAGATGCAATTACAGTGACAACATTTAAAAGACATTTTGGACAAACATATGAATGGGAAACGTTTAGAGTCATGTGGACAAAATGCAATCAGATGAGACTAGTTTAGTTTGGAAAACATGGTCAGCATGGACAGGTTGGATGAAATGTTTGTGTGCAATATGACTATGAATCTAGAAAGCGAGGTAAAAAGCAAGAAATAGACGAAAAAATGCTGAAAAAATATGATGTAAATAAATTGGCAAGAAATATAAAAACAAGCATCACAAGTTTTTCTGTCAGTATATAAAAAAATGAAGATGTGTGTGTGTGACCTTTGGTAGAAAGAAAGTCAGGAAAGTACCTTGAGGACATTCGGAGAGTGTGACTTGGGAAGTGGCTACAGGGAACAGGCAGATAATTTACAACAGTATTTGACATCAATCGTCACAGGGAAGACACTGTAAGTAATTCAAAATCATCAAGAAAATGGTAATAGGAGGGTTCTAGAACTGTCTCTAACAAAAGGTACAAGGATTTTAATAACAGATAACACGAAGGATAGGCAGGTCAGTAGTAATTCATAATTGGTTTTTAAAGAAGTGGTTACAGAGTGACTGGTGCCACTGTGTGAAAGATTCCATAACTCTCTGGATTACAGAAGTGTTCAAGCGAAACTCGTGAAGCTCCAATATGGCGCCTGTTTTCAAGGATGGAGCGAGACACAAAACAGAAACCATTTACCCCAACCATTATTGCTGGGAATCTGCGACAGTCTATTTTTAAGGAAGGAATTGCAAGGCATTTATAAAAGCTTCAGGCAGAGTCAGCATGGTTTTGTGAAAGGGAAGCTGTATTTTGCCTTGTAAAATCATGCAAAGTTTTTCTGGAGATCCCTGAGAATATAACAAGCGGATTCGATAAAGGGGAACTGGTAAACATGAGGCTTTCCAGAGATTTTCCACAAGGTATCAAAAAGTAAGGGTTCTTCCACCAAACAGAAACTCATAGTATGATGGATAACATGGGATGACGGATGGTCATCACATAGAAATTGGAGAGTCAGGGTTCATTGATCTTTATGATAAAGGCATATCTACTGGAGTAGCACCAATATCAGTCCAATGGCTTCAGGTATTTACATCTATACTGAGAGCCTGAAGGAGGGAGCTGAGTGCAATACACATTCGAGTTTGAGGATGACACGGACAACCATAAGGCAGGCTGTTATTTAATGAAAAGGAGACCCAAGAAAAGAGCAGTACAAAGAGATTGGAGTATTCCTGCACATGAAACATAAAGTCATCATGCTGATGCAGAAAGTAACTAGATTGGTACATTAAGCGCGTTTCTGGGATGAGAGGGTTGAATTGTTGCGTACATCTAAAATGGTGAGGCAATTAGTCATTGTGCTTGAAATGAATGAGCGTGACATTACTGAAATGGACAAGGTACAGCGGGGGGCGTTGAGAATGTGGTTCCACATCTGGGCAGAGTGTCTCACTCCGGGACATTTGTACAGAATAAGAGATATCGATTTCAAACTGAGATGTAAAGAAATGTCATCTTTCACAACATAGTGAATATCAGGTATTCCCGAACCCAGAGAGTTGTGGAAGGTGGGCCACTGAATGTATTTACAGAGGGGGTGGATTGGTTTCTGACATATAAGCGAGTTGAGAGTTACGAGTGGGTAGCAGGAAAGTGGAGTTGAGCCAGCCTGGATTCTACAAGTACATTTTCGAAGAAAGGCCTAACCATCGGAGTGCCTTCGCTCTGCTCCTGTGTAGCAGGTCCGAAGGGCTGAATGGACCATCAGAACACAGGGCTGAGGTACACGAGTGGGCCATTCGGCACTTTGGCACTACTCAACCAGTAAAGTAGGTCATGGTTCATCTCACTATGCTCTCAGCTGCACTTTTCTTTCCATGTACCATTATCCTTGATACACCTGTCTATGGAAAATCAGATTAAGCCAGCCTCGATATAATATAAAGATTCAGTCATCACAAACTTCTGGGAAACAGAATTCACACTTGAACTAATGCCCACTTTGTGAATTCACCTCACTCCCGTTCTGACTGTGGTTGCAGGGTGCAACTGTTACCTTTTTTAGTACCTCTCCTCCACAGTTTGCAACAAATTTAAATGTAACCAGGTTGGAGATATGGCCGGTGATAAAGGTCTCAGACCGGGTCAGGTTCAGTGATAGGAACTGAACAGGCAGAGTTCTTTAGTCAGCCAAATATAACTAATAGAAATAACGGAGCAGCATGGTGGATCTGTGGTTAGCACTGCTCGTCATATCACAAAGGAGCTTGGTTCAATTGCAACCATCAATTCTCACCGTGTCTGTGTGTGTTTCCTCCCGGTGATCCACTTTCCTCCCACAATCAAAAGATGTTTGAGTTAATTGGACATGCTCAATTGTCCATAGTGCTCAGGGATATGTAGGTTAGCTGATTTAGTCATGGAAAATGCAGGATTACATGGTTAGGTTAGGGGGATAGGTCTGGGTGGGATGCTACTCAATGGACAGAATGTCCTGCTTCCACACTGTCGAGGTTCTATGACAATGACATGTTTGGACTAGACAAACACCCAGTGAGTATCTACCTGATCCATGCTCCTCAAGGTCTTGCATATTTCAATAAGATCATCGCACATTCCAAGAATAATCTGTTAAAAGCCTCCATAATATAAGCCCTTCATTTCTGGAATACGTGAAGCGAAACATCTGTGAACTGCTTCCAATGTAATTATATCTTTTCTCAGGAAAGGAGATAAAATAATAACCTCATAACCCAGATGAGGTTTCTCACTGTTGTGAGACTTTGGAAATCTCTTCCCGCAGAGCATTGGAGGCAGAGATATTGAATATTTTTGAGGCACAGATAGAAGGTTCGTGGATAATAATGGAGTCACGGATTATTGGGCAGGAATGTCCAGTGTGGGGGAAAAGCTGGCAGTAGTACAAAATGACACTAATCCAAAACACCCAGGAAGATAATGCAAAACAAATGGGAAGGTAGATAAATAAAATAAATGCAAAATTGATAGAATAGAGTTCCAAAGGACCATGGGGCTGCTCTGTCATGAGTGAGAGACCACTCGTGGTTTAACCTGACAGTCAGCACACCTAAGGTGTTGGGGTGAGGTTGAGAGAGCGTCCACTTCATGGTAACCTCTGTCGGTGTGGAAAATTGAACCTACGCTTGTGTCCTCCCTCTGCATCACAAACCAACCATCCAACCAGATGAGTGGGAGACTGTGTAACTGTTACAGACAGAAACAGCCACAGGCAAAGGACAATAGAAACGTTCAAAACAAGGGGAAAAGGTACAATTCAGATAACAGTAAAGATAACGGCTGAGGATAAAAATGTTCTCGGCTAGAAATTGTATTTTATAACGAGACAAGTGTTTGGAAGCTGTTTTTGGTTGAATAACATAAGGTGAGACAAGTGAAATAACCAGAATACTAATTGTTATTGCTTACCGATAACCAGAACATAAGTATAGATTTTGGTCAGTCTCTGTAAAATGAGCTTCCCATACATAAAAATATACAACTGATGGAACTGATGGAGTGTTCGTCCCCATGGGAAATGCCCTCGAACAGGCGCTTGAAGAAAACCTGTGTGTTGTCTGGTCAGTGACAGGAAGGCAGGGGGTTGAAAAACTGAAAGCTCCTGCACACGGAGCTGAGAAAACCATCAAATAGGCAGCAATCTTATTATATGCTAGAGCACAGTTGAAGGGTTGATTGGCCTCATGATGGATTTTAATTGTATGTGGTTTGAATAACACACATCTCTGTTCCTTCCCTTTATATGATACATACTGGTGCATTGACATTTTCCTGAAAACGGAAATTACTTGGAACATTTTCTGGCACATCCAATAATTAGCATTTTTCAGAATATTCTATCACCGTGTGAAGGTATTGGAAAGACAAAGAGAGAGAAAGAGAGAAAGAGGAATGGCGCTGTGTGCAGCAGTGAGAGTGATGCAAAATGAGCCTTGTTCTGTATACAACAGATATACAGTGTTTATAGTGTGGGGGTAAAGTGGCGAAAGAGAGAGAGAGAGAGAGAGAGAGAGAAGGTGCTGCATGCAGCAGTGGTGCATGAGCCTTGTTCGGGGGTAGGTGCTATAACAGATTTCAATGAGTATGCGGGAGCAGAGAGAAGATGGTGGCCCTTATCCTGGCAGAATGGGAAAGGATATTGATGCCTGTCCTGTATTGTTGGACATTACGTCAGACTGCAAATCCTGCACTGATCTGGGCGGTGAGCTGCCACCACTGCGCAGGGCAGCTCCAAACTGGGAAAGCTCAACCGTTTGCCAATTGGCCTCTTAAAGATGGTACCAGTGCCAGGGATCACAGAATATCCATGTGATGGATCCAAGCGATGGTGTTTACCTTCAGCCATGAAGAGTGGGAGAAATAGGCTGGCATTGAATGATAGGTACACCGTGGGGTGGGGTTGGTTGTTAATGAGGTGAGTTCGATAAGATAGCACCAGGAAACTACCTCAGCCTCGTATAGATAATCCGTCAGTCACACTCAATGAAAATGGCCCTGAGATAAATTATTGTTAGCTTCTGCCCAATGAGTTGAAGAATCTGCTGATTCCACTCCCAGTTACAAAGCTGAAGAACAAATGCTCACCAAAAAATCTCCACCATCCGAACTCACGCCAATATCCCATTCACCCATCATTCCTGGGAATACTGGCTGACGTTGTCGGCTGCTGTCAAAATAGCTTCATTTCAGTATTCTGAAACCTGTGATATTCCATGAAATTGCCTCTCAATCTCTGTTTCCCTTTTTCCCCAAAATTATTTTGTTTGTTGATATTTAAACTGATACTCCCGCCATCTCTCTCTGGCAGTGATGTTCACACCCACAGCACCCCCTTGTCATGGCACAATGGACATATGGGGCTGTAAATGGATGGGAGCTACACATCCTGTCACTTTCAGCATGGGCTGCAAGTTTCCTCACTATGGGCAGAGATCTAACACATTGTTACTGAGCAATGTACTGGAGTGGTGAAAACAGCTGCTTTGACGGTAACTGCTCCAGGTTTACAGATCCATTCACTGCACAGCTCCCCATACTGATAAGACGCCTTGTCCACGTCTATAGAACAAGACACTGGTGTGGGCTGCATATCACCCCCATGCTGGACAGAACGTTTCATGAGTGTTTCTGAATCAATACATCGGTGTGTACTGTACTGCTCCACGTGTTGGACAGATAGCTAGTGGACTGGAGAGACCTGTGCTATATTCCATCCTGGACTGATTGCTGGGTTGTACTGATCCAGGTCTGCACAGTGCTCCATGTTGAGCATCTGGGCTTATACGGTCTGGACTGGATCTGTCAGGTGGATTAACTCTGCGATATAATTCCTGATAGAGCTATCACTCCTCCAGCATGGCGCATCCCGCTGTTAAACCTTGTGTTTCTGCAACATATTGTTCATTAAGTTATTAGCTAATTAAAACGTGAATATCTGTCCTTTTTGTTATGGAACTGAGCAGACACATCTCAAAATGTATGATGAAGGTAGTCTTGACTGGAACATTATCTTATTTTAATGATAAATGTGAGATGCTGTGTTTCAGATGCAATTCGCTTTGTGAAAATATTAGACATTAAGCAACCACTGTCGACAAAACACAAAAAAAGCAGAATAATCGATTGTTTACCTACTAAACAATAGCTGTTCCAATATGGTCACATCTTATAAACACACACTTGTCAAACAAAAAATTCAGGAAACAGATTGTCTCACCTGCAGTTCTCCAATGCAGGAGTAAAGAACATCAAAAAGACAATTCTGAGAGAAATATCAGAGAGAGTGTAGCAGCTGGGAGAGATTTCGCGCCTTCCAATCCTGATAATACCCCAGCAATAACTAGGGAAATGTAAAACGAAGAATCCTGGTTCTGTGACACTCTGACCGTCACTCCACAGGAGGAGCCACAGCAGCAAGGACCACGAGGAATGGACTGTAATTACACTGTTTATGGTACTGTAGGAGCCTCTCAGAAATGCCTACCCCCACCTAAGCCGTTAAATGATGGTAAGATACATGTCAAAGTTAAACATAAATAAATGAAACGAAAGGATGCAGCAGGCCTGGTTATCAGACACAGCCGGGCTTGGGAGCCCAGCAATTCCAACCCTGCCAAAACATCGTAGGATCATCGAGCTAGTGAAGAGAAATCATCATCTCTTTATCTTACCCCTAACTTTACAATTGGAGATGCTGTTATTAGCCCAATATTCAGCGATGTCAACATTCCAACGAGACCAAGTATTATTGTGACTTATAAGGATTGTAGTGAAAGGGTTAACTGGAGCTGTTTGTACATTGACTGTGATTGATGTCAGTCTCCATGGATACTAACTGTGTCATTGAAGAGTTTCCCTCTTCCATTAGTAAGGGGTTTCCTTCAACCTGTTATTCCATATTATCAGCGGCATCCTCAAGATGTTTGGGGTCAGCAGATGCATTGAGAGGGAGAGGAAGAGAATCTTACAGCAATAGACGGGAGTGTTCCATCAATGGATCAGAATCTGAGAGCATTAGACTCGAATATTCCAACAATGGACAGTAGTTTATCCTTGGGTCTATACTTGCTTTCTCGGGATTGGGCATGGTCCGAGTTACGGATACGACCCATTCTAATGATTATTCAGACAGGTTACTATCCTATACTCGCTATTATTATTGTCCCTGGAAAGCCTATTTCTGTCAATTCTATGAGCGATGGTGAAGGTTATTGCTATTTCTGTTATTTATATTTAACAAATACAAAACCTGTTACCTTCAGTTTCAGTCACAAATTTCACTTCATTTCAATCAATTTCCGAATCTTCACTCATAAACATCTAAGAAGGAACAAGACTGTTCAGACACGAGTTTTACTTTTGCCCTGAACTGTTTTATGTCTCTGTATTCTCTCTGTTTTCAACCCTGCCCACGCCCACCACAGTCTCCAGCTCTGCCTCAGTGCTGTTCCACAATAAGCCATCATCTGCCCCCTTGTTAACTTCAGATTTTACGGCTCTAGTTCTTTTCTGACCACTCTTCCAGGTACAAATATTTTGACTACAAGCTTGTGCTTGTCTCTCCAGTTATTTCATTATAGGAACCTCATATCAGAATAATAATTTCACTAGCCGTGTTATGACTCTAAAGGCATTGTTTCAAATTCTACCAGAACCAATGATAGAACTTAAATTCAAGTGGCAACAATTGGAAAGAAACCTCATTTTACAAACACCAACCATGAAACATAAGGATTTCTTTTATTATTTCACGAATAGCCTTTGGTAAAGAAACCAAGTGTGACAAAAAAGGGTTGGCTCCATATTGTCTTGACAAATGGTCTCGCAGTCAACGGCAATTAGTGATGGAAGACAAATTCTGCCATGGCCAGTGATGCTGACATCTCATGAAACAACAGAATGAAAGGTGAAATAAACCAAAGAACTGTGGATGATGGAGATCTGAAATAAAATTCCCCAGCGTCTGAAAATATTGGAGAATCTCAACAAGTATGGCAGCCTCTGTCAGGAGAAAAATAGATAAAGTTTCAAATCTAGTGACCCTATATCACAACTGAAAGCAACTGGGAAATAATGTTATTTATATCAGAGATGGTCGGATATGTGAGGGGAAGGTTAGTTGAATGGATGTAGGAATGCCAAGCGAGAAAGAGAGAGAGAGAGAGAGAAAGAGAGAGAGAGAGAGAGAGAGAGAGAGAGAGAGAGAGAGAGAGAGAGAGAGAGAGAGAGAGAGAGAGAGAGAGAGAGAGAGAAATGAAAAGCACACATAGGAACTGCTGCTGATAAACCAGAAGGAAAATAACATGGGAGCTTACTCTAAAATTTCCCCTTTTCCCATATTACTGAATATCATGTGAATTTAGATGTGTCCCTGTTTACATTGAGTTATATTCCCTCAGTCTTTCTTCTCTGTGCGTAATGATCAACTCAATCGGCAATAGTGTTGCCGCCCTTCTAGTCGCTGAGAGACAAAGAAACGGAAGGCCACATTGTCAACTGATTTTTCTTTTGGAGAAAGGAACTGTAACTGTAGGGCAGTGCAGAGATGTAACTGTTTTTTTTCTGCTAACAACAGAAACATTTTCAACAATGTTTGGGTGCATCGTGTGAGGATTTGACTTGTTCCAGTAATTACAGAGTAAACAGACGTTCTGTGGACGCTTTTCACGGTGTTCTATTATCAGCTGCTGCGTCTATTCAGGGATATCCAAGGGTATGGTGACCCAACTCTGGACGAGATATGAGCACTGCATTGACAGAGTGTTCTGGGTCCATGGTAAACACATACAATCGTGGCTGCACAGAAGAGAAACTGTGTACACAGGGAGGGCCAGGACACTGCATGTTCCTACCTGGAATTTCTAGGAACATTTGTCTAAGCTGGACCAATTCCATGTGTAAAATGTGAAATCAGCGTCTTTCAAAAATGAGGTGGTGACTGAGCTGTGTCTCCTCCTTCGAACTCACACCAGGGACAGGACTGTGTTGACACTCACCACGAAGTGAACTGGATTGATTCTGGAACTTTCCAGGCAGAGTGGATGACATTTTCATCACCATGAAGTGTATTGGATTGAGTCTGGAACTTTCCAGGCAGGAGTGAGCGACATGTCCGGAGTGCAGTCCTCCGATATATCACAAGCTGATAGGAGCCACCTGCCGACTGAGAGGAATACATTGGTTCTGTCTCCACAGAAGAAGGTGCAGAAACTAACTTCCAGAGGCCGTGGTGAAAATCATATCATTATTTTCCAAGTGTCTAGTTGTCACATTCTTTATAAAAGGTCACAATGTTTTTCTCACAGCTGACATCAAGCTATTTAGTTTTCTGTTTGCCCTCTCTGTTTTAAAAGTTTAAGTTTATAATAGCTGTTTTCCAGTCTGCAGGATCCTTTCCAGAATGCATCCAGCTTTGACGAATAGTCAGTAATTCTTTCAGTAGCTCTGTTGCGACCTCCTCAATATTCGTTCTCATCTTCCGCCTAGGAACCCTCCAACCACAAGGGATGAATGCAGATTTCTCCAGCTTCCTTATTCCCCCTCCCTCCACCTTATCTCAGTTCCAACCCTCGGACTCAGCACCGCCTTCTTGACCTGCAGTCTTTTTCCTGACCTCTCCACCCCACCCCCTCTCCGGCCTAACACACTCACCTTAAACTCCATCCACCTATCGCATTCCCAACCGCCCCCCCCCCCCCAAGTCCCTCCTCCATACCTTTTGTCTTAGCCTGCTTGGCACACCTTCCTCATTCCTGAAGAAGGGCTTATGCCCGAAACATCGATTCTCCTGATCATTAGCTGCTGTCTGATCTGCTGCACTTTTCCAGCAACACATTTTTCAGCTCTGATCTCCAGCATCTGCGGTCCTCACTGTTTCCCTTTTGCAGGGAATGGAGTGTTTACGTTATAAGGACAGGCTCGATGGACTAGGACCTTCTCCACTGCAGCTTGGAAAGTTGAGACCTTATCAACCCTATAGAGGTTTTTAAAGCAAAGAGCGGTATAGATAATGTTGAATAGAAGGTGCCCTTTCCTTGAAGTGGTACATTTCAAGACTAGGGGGTAATTTTAAGATGACAGGAGAAAGGTTTACAGAATACACAGTGCCATAGAGCTACCCAGCTCTACCCAACTTGTCCCTGCGAAACAGATGTCCTACATTAATGTAATTTCATTTGCCAGCATTTTGCCCATATCCCCCTAAACACTTAATTCATTTGCCCGTCCAGCTGCCTTTTAAATGTTGCAATTGTCCCAGCCTGCACAACTTCTTCTGGCAGCTCGTTATTTATACAGCACCCTCTCATTGAAAACGTTGCCCCTTAGATCCCTTTTAAGTCTTTCCCCTCTGACATTCAACCTATGTCCTCTAAATTTGGAGCGTGCTACCCCGGGGAAAAGACATTGGCTATTGACACTATCCATTCCACTTGTGAGTATATAAACCTCAATGATTACTTCTCAACCGCTGATGCTCCAGGAAAAATAACCCTGACATATTCAGCTTCTCCATAAATCTCAAAACATCCAACACTGTATGTTTGTAAATCTTTTCTAAATACTTTCAGGTTTCACACATTCTTCCTCGAAGAGCGAAACCGTAATTGCACGAAGTATTCAATAGTGACCCAACCAATGTCCTGCACAGCCGCAATATAACCTTCCAACTCCTACATTAAGTGCACTGTCCAACAACGACAAGCATATCAAACACCTTCTTCAATATCCTATATACCTGCAACGCCACTTTCAAAGTACTATGAACCTGCTCTCATAGGTCTCTTTGTTTAGCAACACTCCCCAGGCACTTAAAATTAAATGTATAAGCTAAGCCTTGATTTTCCCTTCCAAAATGTAGCACTTCATATTTATCGAAATTAAATTCATCTGCAACTCCTCAGCCCATTGGTCCATCTGATCAAGATCCCGTTATAATCTGAGGTAATCATTTTCTCTGTCCTCTGCACCTTCAGTTTTGGTGTCAAATATTAATTTACTGTCCATACCTCCTGTGTTCACATCCAAATCAATTATGTAAATGATGAACAGCAGTGGAACCAGCACCAATCTTTGTGGCACACCAAAGGACACGGGCCTCCTGTCTGAAAAAAAACCCTCCAACACGACGCTCTGTCTTCTATCTTTGAGCCAGTTTTGTATCCAAATGGCTAGTTCTCTTTGTATTCCATGAGATCTCACCTTGCTAACAAGTCTTTCATGGGGAACCTTGATGAATGCCTTACTGAAGCCAATATAGATCATGTCCACTGCTCTTCCCTCATCAATGCCTTTTGCTACTTCTTCAAAAAAAAGTAATCCAGTTCGTGAGACATGACCTCCCATGCAGAAAGCCATGCTGACTTTCCTTTATCAGTCCTTGCCTTTCCTAATACATGTAAATCCTGTCGTTAGGATTCTCTCCAACAACTTGCCCACCACCGATGTCAGGCTCACTTGTCTATTGTTCCCTGGCTTTTCCTTGCCAGGTTGTTTAATAATCGCACCACGTTTAGTCAGTCTCATCTATTCCAGCATCTCAGCTATGGCTACTGATGATAAGAACATCTCATCAAGATTTCCAGCAATCGAGCTTCCCACAGAGTTCTTGTGTATATCTGATCAGGACGTATGAAGTGCATTGTGATTACACATCATTTGGTTCGTGTATGGCATGAAAGAACTCAGAAGTGATAGATGTGGGCAACGTTACAGCGTTTAAGAGATATTTTATTAAGTAGGAGAATAATTGAAGGTTTGGAAAAATATGTTCCAAGCGCTGGAACGTGGGACTAATTTAGTTTGAGATTATCGTTAGAATTAAGTGTATGGGCTGATGTGTCTGTTTTCAAACCCCCTGTATAACTCTATGCTTCCATGTGTGTCTGTTTGCATCTGCATATTTCTATGCGCTCTTTCGATATGTGTGTCTCTATCTGTGTCGCTATGTGTATCTATCACTCTGTATAAATATGTGTATGTTTGTTTGCATCTCTATTTCTGCATCTGTGTGGAATGGGAACTGTTTTGTTTTGGGATGAATCATTGAATGGTGTTCAAAGCCTCCCTTCCTCCCCTCCCTCTCCCTCTGCCTCTCCCTCTTGTGCTGAAAGAGATACAATGCCATGCTCTTTTGATGCTTTTTACGACTTTTCAATCCTTTCTTACGTCTAAGATTATTTGTAAGGATAAATCACTAAACATTGCATTTTACTGGATGTGTGTGTGTGTGCGTGTGTGTTTGCATGTGTGTATGTGTTTGTGTGCGTCAATGTGTGTGTGTGCATCTGTGTGTGTGTCTATGTGTTTGCAGCTGTGTGTATGTATGTGCATCTGCGTGTGTATGCATGTCTTTGTGTATCTGTGTCTGTTAGTGTGTGTCCTTGTTCTGTGTGCGTGCATGCCTGTGTGTCTGTGTACATCTCTGTGTGTGTGCATGTGTGTGTGGAATGTGGGTGTCTGTGTATGGGCGGTTGTGGGTATCTATCTGTTTGTGTGTGTGTGAGTTTGTGTGTGTGCTTGCCTGCGTGTTGGATTGTATGCGGGTGTTTTCTGTGTGGTGTACGTCAATGAGTGTGAGCTTCTGTCTGTATGCCTGTGTGTGTACGTCTGTCTGTTTGTGTATCTTTGTGCCTATGTGTGTGTATGTGTCTATGTGTGTTTGTGTCTGTGTGTTCGTGTGTGATTTGCATGTGTCTGCGCCTATGTTAGTGTGTGTCCATTTGAGTGTATATATCTGTGTGTGTCTGTGTTAGCGGATGTTTGCATGTGTGGGGATTGTGGGTGTGCATGTGACTGTTTGAGTATGTCTGTCCGTGTGTGTGTTTGTGTGTGTGTGTGTGTGTGTCTGTGTGTGCCTGTGTGTGAACCCACGTGTGCGTGTGTGGGGAGTGTGAGTGTCTGTGTGTGGAGGGAGAGTGTCGTTGTCTTCGTGGGTGGGAAGTGTGGCTGTCAGTGTGTTTGCGTGTATGTTGTTATGTGTGTCTGTCTGTCTGTCTGTGTCTGAGTCTGTCTGTGTATTTGTTTCTGTGTCTGTGTGTGTGCGTGCGTGTGTCTGTCTTGAAAGTGTGTGGTTCTGAAGAAGCGCAACTGTTCAAGCAGCATCCAAGGAGCAGGAGAGTCGAAATATCGAGCATAATCCCTTCATTAGGAATGACGCTTGTGGGTCAAGGGATCTGAAGGATAAATGGCAGGGGGTGGTGCTAGGGGAAAGTAGCTGGGAAGGCGGTGGTGCTGGGGTGCGGGGGCGAAAGTAGCTTGGAAGGCGATTGTTAAATGAAGGTGGGCTGAAGGTGATGGTTTAGAGTGGAAAGTGGAGTGGATAGGTGGGAAGGAAGACAAACAAGTTGTACAGTTCAAGAAGGAGGGGCCCAGTTGTAGGGTTGGATATGGAATAAGGTAGGGGGAGGGGAAATGACAAAACTGGTGACATCTGTGGTTGTGTGTGTTTTGTGTGTGCCTGTATGTGTGTATCGGTCGGCGCGTGTGCGTCTCTGTGTGTCTGTTTGTGCGCATGCATGTCTCTGCATCTGGGCATGTGTGTGTATCTGGGTGTGGGGTGGCTGTGCGTAGGTGTGTGTGTGTATGTGTGTCTGTGTTGAAAGATTGTAATGCTGAAAAAGAACAACCGTTCAGGCAGCATCCAAGGGACACTGACGGGGTGGAGTGGCTTTTCACATATCAGCAAGTTGAGGGAAGCAAGGGGTTAGCAGGAAAGTGGAGTTTGAGCGCTGGAGTAGATCAGCCATGCACTTATTGAAAGACAGTGCAGGCTTGAGGGGCCGAATATCCTTTCCTGCTCCCATTTCTTATGTTGTCATGTTATTCTTTTGGAAAGTAACTGGTTATTTTCCTGGAAGTTGTGTTGCACAATGTTGCATTCAAGGAGAGCAGAAGATTTTTGAGTTAACCCTGGGTGGGGTATGGGAACTGCATTCCCAGCGAACCTGGGTCTGACCCACATCTCGAGCAGACGTTATAGAGAGGGGAAGCCTGGAAAGATGGATTGGGGGTGGCGGTTCACTTCCTGACCCAGCCTGGATTTTCCAAGTACATTTCCGAAACTACACTGAACCATCGGAGTGGCCTCGATCTGCCCCTGTGTAGCAGGTCCAAACAGCTGAATGGAACATCAGAATGTAGGGCTGAGGGACACGAGCATGTGCGTGTATGTCAGTCGGCGTATGTACGTCTCTCTGTATCTGTTTGTGCATCTGTGTCACTCTGCATCTGTGTGTCTGTGTGTTTGCGTGATTGTGTCTGTGTGGGTGTGGGGTTTCTCTGAGGATGTAGGTGTGTCTGTGTGCAGCTGTATGTGTGCCTGCGTGTGTGTTTGTTTCTGTGAGTGTGTGTCCATCGATGCATGTATCTGTTTTTGACTGCATCTGTGTGTGTGTGTCTGTGTGTGCCTGTTTCTGTGAGTATGTGTGTGTGTGTGCCTGTGTATGTATATGTTTGTGTATGCGTGTCTGTTTGTGTGCGTGTGTGTGTCTGTGTGTCTATGTGTCGGTGTGTGTCTGTGTATCTGTGTATGTGTGTTTGTGTGTGACTGTCTGTCTGTGTTTGGATGGTGCTGTGAGCTGCTACCCTCCCTCTGTCCCTCCCAAACTGAATCCCTGATGATTATCACCCGCCACTCCCACGTGTACAGTTGTATGGGGAGGCCAGCAGAGACTGACAGCAACAGAAAGCTCAGCCAGTCTGACAGCATCTGTGGACAAAAGTGAATGGACCCTTCATCGGATCTCGTATCTGGGGGATACTACATCACTGTAAGCACCGTAGAGACTGCAGACTCACCTCCCACTGATGCACACAGATAGATACACACTAATACCGAGTCAAAGAGACACTCACTAATACACAGAAACACACAGATACATGGAGTTCCTGTCAGTAGTTCTCTTGCTCCATGGTAGCCTTGTCAATATTTCAATTAATCTATCTGGTGTTTGCCAGTATTTAGGTCTGTCCTCAGGGAGTGTGTTAGTATTGCACTTGTTCACAATAATGAGTGAGTCAGGATTTCTGTGTGGAGTGTGACTGTAGGACAATTTCAATGTTTGCAGATACCAAACCTGGATGAATTATAAAGTTCGTGGAGATCAGCGTGGAACAACAGAAGGACAGTGACACAATGGTGTAGGGTTCAGGTTTGTGGGAGATCAGAATCAATGTGAGATGCAGTGTGAGTTGATGCACCTTTGTAGGAATAACTCTGAAATCAATATAATACATTCTGTACCAATATAAAGGGGTGTTGGAGCAGAGGTCACTGCGTGTATATGAGCACAGATTATTGAAGATGTCAGGACAAGTGGGGAGAGCAGAAAATATTACAGATTGGTTTCAGTATCTGAGCTGTTTACAGAAGGAGGTGAAGGAGGGAGCCTCCATGCTCCCTTCCTGGGAGGTGGTGGTGATGATGTGTTGTGAGCCCACCCTTCTGCCCACTGAGACCTTGGAGATTCATTTGTACCAGCTCAACGTAAAAGGGAGATGGCATCAGGACCACGGATTTTATGTTGTGTCGGGGTGAACAGAACTGCCAGTGGGTTTAAAGTGAGAATTGCTCTTCACTGAGCATTGCTCGTTACTTGGTTGGTGGGACGTGGATGTTTCAGAATTTCCACACGAGGCGTCCTGGTTCTCTCTGACTCCTATCAGAGTCCTCCCCACATGTCGGGTGGGGGTGACGGAAAATATCTCATGCACTACACTTTGTCCGTTCTGTCCTATTTCAGGCTGTTTCTCCTGGAATGGGAGAGAGGGAGGGAGAACGTTAGGAGTGGGCGGCGTTGCTGTTAGTGCTGGTGTAGGTGGGGGACATGGTGAGGTGTCCGGAGGGAGTCAATCCACACTGTTTTATCTATGCAGGGTTATTGGTTTTGGGTGTAAAGTGGAGGGAGAGAGAGAGAAAGGGAGACTGCTGGCAGTAGTGAGAGTGGTGGAGCATGAGCCTTGTTCAGGGGTCGGTGCTATGACAGATATGCAGTGAGTATGAGGAAGCAGAGAGAATACGGTGACCCTTGTCCTGACAGAACGGGGAAGGTTATTGGTGCTTGTCCTGTATTGTTGGACATTTCTTCAGACCGCAGAAACTCTACTCAGGGTGGTGAGTTCAGACCAAGCTCGATGGGTCTGGTAGTGTGGCCCACTCTAGGAAGAGAATGGTCCTCCTCTGTACTAGCCCATCCACCAGGACTTCCGTGACTCTGTTGACAAACCGTTGTGTAATTGCCCGTTATCTGCCATGCAGGGTAAACTGTTTAGGGCAGCTCCAACCGGAGAAAGCTGAACCGTGTGCCCTTTGGCCTTTTGAAGATGACACCAGTGCCAGGGAGCACGGAATATCTAGGGTCATGCGGACGTTCGTGAGTATGTCCAATCATAAAGGAAAATCGAGCTGGCATTGAATGAGAGGGATGGCATGTGGTGGGATGGGTAGTTAATGAGGTGAGTTCGTTGAGATATCAACAGGAAACTAGCTCAGTCTCATACAGACAATCCTTCTGTCATACTCAGTGAAAATAGCACTGTGATAAATTATTGTTAGATGCAGCCCAATGTGTCGAAGATTCTGCTGACCCTACTCACAGTTACAAAGCTTCCAAACAAATGCTCATCCTCAATACTCTCCGTCATCTGAACTCACACCAGTATCAGATTCAACCATCATTCCTTGAAACACTGGCTCAAGTTGCAGGATACCGTTGAAATGTCTTCATTTCAGAATTCTGGATCCTGGGAACACATCCTTCCATTAAATTGTCTCTCAATCTCGCTCTCTCTGCCTATTACTCAAACTCCTCCCATTTTGTTGATTCTTAAACGGATTCCCCCGCCATCTTTCTCTCTGGCTGTGATGTTCACTCCCACAGCATCCCTGTGTCAAGATACAATGGAGATATGGAGCTGTAAATGGATTGGAGCTGTACATCCTGTTACTTCCAGCATGGGCTGCAAGTTTCCCCACAGTGGGCAGTGATCTAACACAGTGTTACTGAGCAATGCACTGAGATGATGGACACAGTTCCACACTCTGGTCGCATATCTCACCTTGGTTTATAAATCAATGCACTGCTATGGTCTGCATACTCTGGGTAAATTGTGGTTGCATTGCACATTACACCAACCCGGTCTGCACAGTCCTTCCTGCTGAACACATATCTCATCTGGGTTTATAGATCAATGCACTGCTACAGTGTGCCCAGTGTTCCGCTCTGGACTGATTGCAGGGTAGTGTTCAGCAGTGCACTAGCCTGGTCTGCATGGTGCTCTGTGCTGAACAGATATCTCCTCTGGGTGTATGGTGTCTGGTCTGGTTCGTTAGGTGGATAGAGAATGTGATATAACTAATCCATTCAGTTCATATGGCAATGTCTTTATTTTTGTTCTCATTCATGTGACTGGACCATCAAAATTCTGACTCCTCCGGCCAGTCCCATTCTTAAGTCTACCTCTATCATTCGGCAACATGTTGTTGATGAATAATTGTCCAGTTTTAATGTGAACAATTGTGCTGACTATTTCCCTCGCCTTTGATTTGGGCTCAGACAAAAATCCCATCCAACTGACGTTCCTGAACACGCTGATCCATATCGCTATGGTGTCTGGAAATATCTTTCTTTTAATATTCTCAAACACTTAAACTCATCTGTCCATGAAACATCCCTCAGTTTCTTTCTGTCGATTATCCAAATCCCTAACAGTTGTTCATATTTGACCTGGTTTCCTTTCAGTGTATTTTCGCTCATGTAATGATTTTCACATTCAACCACCCCAAAGGCACGCCCCCCACCACACGCATACACACGCACACACTCACATCTTATACTGGTCTAATGGAGATAGAAACCTTTCCCAGCTCTGTGTATTTGATATGTGCATCATTCTCATATGATAGTTAAAGTTTCCAATACTCTCCATGCAGGGGAGATAATCCAGTTTACTGATCGCTAGCATGGTCTGCACAGCTCTCCGTGTTAGTCGGTCATCTTCTCCCAGTTTATGATGCCTGAAGTGTTCTGTGAAGCCAATTTAGAATTTGATTAAACAAACCATTTCAGCTGATCTTAAAATACCTTTTTTCAATATTCTCATTCTTGTAATTTTGCTCTCTAAGAGTCAATCCTCCAGTTAGTCACATTACCCAGTCTTTTTCTCTTTGTTTCCACGACATGCTTTCAGTTAATTAACTGTCTGTTTCTGTCTTTAATGTGAATCGTTCTGTCCCACTGTATCTTTCCCTGGACTTGAGTGTTGGCTCCCTTGTGTGTAGAGTGCTGACGTTGTGAAGTTCCAAAACAGTGAAATCGTGTGTCTTGTGCTTTTGTTCACTTCTCGGTGTGTCCCATGTGGTGTTCCATGTACAGGTCTGGCTGTTCTTCACTTCCCGATGTGTTCTATGTGATGCTCCATGGACAGGGGTTTGTGCGTCGGCTTGTTCTTCACTTCCTGGTGTGTTCCATGTGGTGTTCCATGGACAGGGGATGTGTGTCGGGCTGTTGTTCACTTCCCGATATGTCCCATGTGGTGTTCCATGTTCAGGAGTCGGGGTGTCTGTCGGGCTGTTAATCACTTCCCGGTGTGTTCCATGTCGGGGGGGGGGGAGGGGGGGGATGTTGCCTGGCTGCTGTTCACTTCTCAGTGTGTCCCATTTGGTATGCCATGTTCCGGGGTCGGTGTGTGTATCGGGATGTTGTTCACTTCCCAGTGTGTACCATGTGGTGCTCCATGTTGGATAGGTTTCAGCTGCTTTGACTCACGTCTTTGAAAAATGGTCTGTGCCTGTCTACTGAACATCTGACGTCTGTGTTTGTCCCTCTGTGTTGATCGTGTGGCTAGAAACATGAAGAATCCCCTTGAGCGTCTCTGACAATGCTGTCATGAAGAATCCCCTTGAACATCTCTGACAATGCTGTCAATTTTTTAAAAAGGTTATTGTCTCATTTTCTTTGAAGAGAGATCTTAAATGCCGTACTGTCTAGTGCAAAAACCTGAAGTAAATAACTTAGGAGGCTTGTAGGGTTTTTTACATTAATAATGACAACAATGGCCAGCTCTCACAGACCAGGCTTTCCAGTTTTCCAGTAACAGTCACCAGGTGCTTACAGTCGGAGATAGGTTGGATGCTTCAGTAAATGATCCCTCACTGCTATTCTCTCTGAAATTTGTCTATGCTGTGTCCTCCTGGATTGGAGAACTGCGTGCAAGACCTTGGATGTGCCTTTTTGCCAAGGAATGAGTTTAAGGGATGTTAGTACATTGGAACAGTTCTTTAGTAGACGGTACTGTATCTATTAATCTGTTAAGATTCCCAGTAAAGTTATTATAAACTCCTCTTCTTTTTGTATGTATTTTTATTAGAGAGTTTAAATAAATTGTGTTTTGCTTAAAGTTACGTGGTTTGACCTGCTGTATCACATCTGGAACACCCATTTGACAACTGCATTTACTGTAAGGTAGTGGGACGGCACAGTGTCTCAGTGGTTAGCACTGCGGACTCACAGCACCAGGGACGTGGATTCAATTATCATGTATGACTGTGGAGTTTTCACATTCTAGCTGTGTCTGCATAGGTTTCCTCTGGGTACTATGGCTTCCTCCCACAATCCAAAGATGTGCAGGTCAGGTGAATTGGCCATGAGAAATTGCCCATAGTGTTCGGTGCATTAGTCAGGGGCAAATATGGAGCAGGGGAGTGGGATTGGGTGGTTTGGTCTTCCATGGGTCAGTGTGGACTTGTTAGACCGTACGTTTCCATACTGTTGAGAATCTAACCTTCGACAGGTTGGCGTCCAGGTTACCATCTTAAAGTATTTTAGCTCAATTTGCTCTGCTCCACAGCAAACTGGGGACACTTGTCCGGTTCGAAATCGATAATCACAAATTAGCATCAGGATTTTACCAACCAACCCAACCACCCTGTGGCTCAACACTTCAACTCCCCCTCCCACTCCACCAAGGATATGCAGGTCTTTGGACTCCTCCATCGCCAGACCACAACAACACGACGGTTGGAGGAAGAGCGCCTCATCTTCTGCCTAGGAACCCTCCAACCACACTGGATGACCTCGGATTTCACCAGTTTCCTCATTTCCCCTCCCCCCACCTTGTCTCAGTCAAATCCATCGAATTCAGCACCGCCTTCCTAACCTGCAATCTTCTTCCTGACCTCTCCGCCCCCACCCCAGTCTGACCTATCACCATCACCTTGACCTCTTTCCACCTATCACATTTCTGACGCCCCTCCCCCAAGTCCTTCCTCCCTACCTTTTATCTTAACCTGCTGGACAAACTTTCCTCATTCCTGAAGAAGGGCTTATGCCCGAAATGTCGATTCTCCTGTTCCCTGGACGCTGCCTGACCTGCTGCGCTTTTCCAGCAACACATTTTCAGCTCTGATCTCCAGCATCTGCAGACCTCACTTTCTCCTTCAGGATTAGAATCCCTACAGTGTGGAAGCTGGTCATTTGGCCCATCAACTCAACAACAATCCTCCGAAAAGTAAATTACCCAGATGCATTTCCCTCCCCATTACTCTATCTTTACCCCTGACTACTGAAACTAACCTACACACCGTTGAAAAGTACGGGCAACTTAACATGGCCATTTCACCTAACCTGCATTTCTTTAGGCTGTGGGAAGAAAATGACACACCTGGACAAAACCAACGCGGGGACGGGGAGAATGTGCACAGGGAGATTTTTGGGCTCAAAGGCAGCGTCTTTCGTTTGTTTTCGTTCGCGTGTCTTTTGGTCTGGGTGTTGAAACCGGTTGGTTTGTACAGTGATTTGTGCAGCAATGGCTATTTCTGTCTCTAAGACTTCTCTGGGTGTGGAAGAAGTGAAGTTGGAGATTTTGCAGAAGGTGAGCAAGGCAAAACTTTTAGAATTAGCAGACAAGCTGGAGTTGGGGGTGTGTTAGCCTCTGAGAAAAGGAGAAATAATTACAGCTGTAGCTTTGCATTTAAAGTTTGTTGGAAACATCATCAGAATCTTGGGAAATGGCTGGAATTCATTTGCAGATAACAGAACTTGAACACAAAAAGCAATTGAGACAGTTTGAAATATGGTTAAAAGTAGAATTAAAAGAAAAGGAGAGGAAGATGAAAGACAGAAAAAGGAAAAAAGAAAAACAAAAATGAGAGATTTTCAACTTCAAAAGTTAGCACTTTGAGAGGAAAGTCGACTAAGCATGGTGGCCATGAAGGGAGACAGTAGGCTGGATGAGGAAGATAGTGAGGATGAGCAACTCTATGGTAGCCAAAGGCCTGATGGGGATCTGTTAAAATACATCTAGGCATTGTCTACATTTGATGAGAAGGATGTAGAAGTCTTTTCAATTTCATTTGAGAAAATGGCGACACGAATGCGGTGGCCGGTGACCATGTGGATTTTGTTGATTCAAACAAAGCTGAGAGGTGTAAGGTGTGAGGTATTTGCACCCCTATTGGAGGAAGTATCTGGCCAATAAGAGGAGGTGAAGAAAGCTATTTGAAGTGCATGTTAGCTTGTGCCAGAAGCTTACAGATAGCGTTTTAGAATTTATAATTTCCTCCATGGTTAAACGTACATTGAGTTGAAGGAATTAAACAAAGTAATTTTGAAAGGTGAGTCAGGGTATTATTAAACTGTTAGAGAGATTCTTACTTTGAATTTGTTTAAAAACTCACTTCCTGTAGTCGTGAGAATTCGTGTGGAAGAATAGAGTGTTGAAATTATTAGAAACGTAGGGTGAAAACTTCCAGTCTGTTCAAATAGAGCTATTATTGCATGATTAGAATCGGAAATGGCTAATGATTATCAATTGGTCCATAAATCAAAGTTTGGCTTCTGAGAGGGATTGAGAACAATGTGCTAGATCTTAAAATATATAACTGTGAGAGTAAGGTTTAGTGGTATCGACCAGAAGTAGCAGGTAAAGGGGTTACAGCATTAAGAGGTACAAAAACATGTAAAACATTTAAGCTGAGGCATGAGGAGATATGTCATTCAGAAGGACTATTGGAGAGATGAAAAGTCTCTATTATGTGACGTGTGATTGGAGTGTCCGGTATAACCATCAATAGAAATATTTAACACTCGGGAAGGACGCCTTGAGCTTGGTGTTGGCGTTACAACATTTCAGCATTTAAATTGCCAATAATGTGTCTTAGACAAATATATAGACTGATCATAACGCCTGAACGTTTTTAGAGAAACGTAGGGTGAAAACTTCCAGTCTGTTCAAATAGAGCTATTATTGCTGCCATTCAATTTGGAAGTTATAAAAGTGACACGACGAGAAACCGTACTTGCTGACAAATTGTCGAGACTTGGATGAAGAAAAAACAGGCTTTCTATGGCAGGAGTAAACTGATTGAAATAGAATGGAGCTGTGAATGCTTTCAGTGCAATATATATATATTGTGACATACTGAAACTGTAAGAACAGAGGGTTTAAAATGAGGCCATCTTTGTATATTGATTTTTTTTTCAAACAGGGAGTTTTGACGATGCTGCCACTTTTAAACGTTATTTTCTCTTTTTTTGTGTGAAAAGTGGTCTTAAAGGCAGAAAATGCTGAACTGCCGCCTGAAAACAGCTTAACTATATAACTGAGGAGGCGTTTAGATTTTATCAAACCTGTGGGAACAATGGAAGGACAGCGCCGAGCTCTCACAGACCAGGTCTTCTCGTTTTGATTTTAGCTGCAGCATTCGGAAACTGCTCGGGGTCACAGAAAGGTTGGAAGTTTCAATACATCATACCTAGCTGCTATTCTCTCTGAAAACTCTCTTAAAGGTGCTTCATCCCGGATTGGAGAACTGCACATAAGATTCTGTGTCTGAATTTACCTTTTTGCCAGGGAGTGTGTTTATGGGATGTTCCTGTATTCGCACAGTTAATTAGTAGAAGGCACCGTATCTGTTGTTTGCGTAGGTGTTCCTTTCGAGAAGGTATTACAAACTGTTCTTATCTTTGAATGTGTTTTAACTACAGCGTTTGAATGGATTACATTTTGCTTTACGCTGAGTGGGGTGACCAGTTGCAACACATCTGGAACACACAGTTCACATTTACATTTAAAATAAGGAAAAGTTAAGGTCGAAGCTGCCTGCTTAAAATATTTTAACGGGGTCTGGTCTGGTCAGGTCCATAACATTTGTAGCTGAGGGGCTACTGACTGCCCACTGCTATTGAATGTTCGTGGAGGGGTTGGGGATGGTTTGCTGGAGGTTGTGAAGTGAGCTGCCTCAGACATTCAGGGAGACCTGAGGATTTGGTGACCCAACTCTGGATGGAGATTGTAGTTACAGCATCTGGGTCTGTTACATGAACAATAAATGGACCAGAGGCTGCAGAGAGGGGAAGCTCTGAAACCACAGAGTCAGTGTATGTGGGGAAAGGGATCTGCTGTATCCATTTCGGGTTTTCCAGGAACAGATTCCAATGCTACATTTAACCCAGGAGCAGATTGTGAGGGGACACTGACTGAACAAGGAGCTGGTCACAGAGCAGTGTCACCTCCTTCAACACAACCTGCAGCTTCACACCAGGGAAGGACGATACTGCCAGTGGCTGTTAGGGTCACTGTTTCATTCAGCTTCTATGAACCTGAACTTCCAGGCAGGAGTGGGTGACATATCCATCATCTCCCAGTATGTAGATATCAATATCAACATTCGGAAAAGTAGGTTATATGTGCTGGATGAGATGCATGTTTTCTGTCTCAGCAGAGAGCTGCCGGGTGTATCCGTGTTTTCTACGTATAACAGGATTCCCGATGATGTACAAGGCTCTGTGGGTCCCCCATGTTAATGAGGAGAGCTACAGGAACTGAAGGAACTCACACTCCAATAATGTTACAATGTGCCCATGGACAGGACATCATGTTGGTAAAGAACCGACTATCCTGGCAGCAGCCACCTCCTCTTCTTTCAGAAGCACTCACCCATTCCCATCTTCTTTAGATCTCAATTGGAAAGAAAGGATAGCCTCTTGGCTAAAGGCTGTCCCCTGGATACACGGCTCAAAAAACCCACCTTTCCCCACTGCCAACCAACCTCATCAAAATATCCCGTGTATACTGTGAGCAATAGAACCACTGGGCTTGTCAGGGAGCAGACCATCATGGAGATAGAGCAACACTTCCCATGTCGGAATGGGTCAGAGTGAATCCTCCAGAACACACTATCACTATGTCATGTAATCCCTCTACATTTCAGTAACATGCCGCCTTTCATTCTTGCTGAAAAATCTGACAGGTATACATTCCATTATATTCCACTTGGCAAAGTATTAGTCATTTACTTTACCTGTCCATATCTCCACATTCACTCTCCAAATTCTGTTAATAACTTAATGACTTTCTTACCTTAGTGTCATCACCAAACTTAGCAGCAGTACATCTGTTATATCGTCCTGATAACTGATATCGATTGTAAACAGTTGAGGACCCAGCACTGGTCACTTTGTGACTCCAGTGGTTACGTTCTGTCAAACTGATTAAGACTGATTTATCCGGAGGGCGTGCTTCCTGTTTGGTAACCGTTCCTCCCCCGTTCCTGTGGAGCACAGTCAAACGGCTGAATAAGAACGAGGAACAATCCAGCCCCTCAAATCTGTTCCGCCATTGAATACAATCATGGCTGATGTCATCGCCGGCTCAGTTCCATTTCCCTGCCTGCTCTCCATATCCCTTCATTTACCCAACGTCCCAGCGTCCCCTGCTCATTGGGGAAGTGAATTACACAGATTCACAGCCCATTGAGAGAAGTAAGTTCTCTTCACCCCTGAATTAAATCTGCTCTGCCTAATCCTAAAACTATGATATCTTGTTCTAGTTTGCCCCACATGAGCAAATATCCACTCCACACCGACATTATCAATCACGTTTAACATTTTCCAGACCTCAATGAGGTCTCCCCTCATTCTTCTCAACCGAGAATGTATCGGCCTGAACTGCTCAAATTCACTTCAAAAGACAAATTCGTCTCTGGAATCAATCTAATGTATTTATTCTGAACTGCCTTCGTTGTAACAATATCACTCCTGCAGTCAGGACCACAAACTGAACACAGTACGCCATTTCCCGTCTCACTAATACCTTGCAGAGTTGCAGCAATTCTTCCCTCCATTTATACTCTATTATTTTACAAGTAAATGCTGAAATTGCACTTGCCTTTCTCATTCCCTGCTGTACCTGCATATGAGTTTTCTATGGTCTGCACGTGGACACCCAGATGACTCTGCACGAAGGCACTCTGAAGTTGCTCTCCATTTCCCTAACATGTTGGATTCCTCTTATCAAAATGGTTAATCCCATATTATCCACGTTAAACTTTAGCTGCCTTATGTTGGCACATTCATCTAAACTGTTCATGTCCATTCGTAATTTTTCTACATCTCATTTACATCAACCTACTTTTCCATTTGCTTTAGTGTCAGCTGAAAATGTAGCTGTCGTGTTTTCTCTCCTCTCATCCAAGTAATACAATTAATGGTAAATTGTCGGTGACGTGGTCTGAACTCTATGGAACCCCAAAAGTTGCTAATGAAACAACTATTCCATGTCTCTGCATGTTGTTGGCTCACCAGCCCTCTATCCAGGCGAATGACCTCCTGCCAAACCCATGTCCTCTTATTTTACAGCTTAATATTTTGTGCAGAATTTAATCAAGACATTTTCAAAGACCAGGTGCTTTACATTTCATGGATCCCTATTGTCTACTTTGCTTGTCACATGTTTAAAGAATTCGAGCAAGCAAATTCTTAAAAAAATCATGCTGATTCTGATGTATTCAGATTTTACTTTGCAAATCCCCTGTTGTTAATTAAATAATAAAGGAGTCTCACAATTTCCCATAATTCCCAACAGTTTGCTCACAACCTTTTAGTGACAAGTGAAGATGTTTATCCTAATTCCTAACTTTTTGAAATCTCTACGTTCCCTTTCCCGTGTTTCTGTGTCACAGGCACAAAGCTTTAAAAGATCTGTTCCAATCGCTGTAGTAATAGTCATGAGTGTCTGAATGGATTCACTCAGTTGCTGGTTTATACCCTCAATGGGCTGAATGTCCCCATGGTGTTCCTACATTATAGTCTTGGTGGCCGGAATATCCTGATTTACAGATTCAAAATCTGCTTCTCCTCCTCCTGATAATACGTCAGAAGCCCGAGGGATTGTGGAATCTTCCTGTTGCTATACAACATTTTGAGGGGCTGAACGGTCTCTTCATCTTGTTTAACAACAGGCTCGAGATACTGAACAATCACCTCCTTCATCCCTGAAATGGGATTGAAGGAGTGATTTGTCTCTTCCTGTTCAGATACAACAGACACATGGGTGAGTTACCTCCATATTTCCATAACAAGTCACAAATGATTGTATCTCCTTCTTTAGTTCTCATGCTGAATGGCCTCCTGTTATTCTAGTGTACCAATCTGTTCCAGTTCTTGTGTTAGAGACTTGAGGAGGCTGAATGGACTGATTCTGCTGCTGCATAACCGGACACTGGTGCCTCATGTTCTACTCAGCATGCCGTCTTATCGACTCGAGGAGCTGATTAGCATTCTCCTGTAACTGTATATCAGGCTCCAGGGGCTGCATAACCTCGTCCTGTTCTGGTGTAACAGGGTCAAAGGCCTGAATATCCTTCTGTTGTTCCTGTGAAACAAGCTGGAGAAGTGGAATTAGCTGTGTAATTGGTTTCTGTTGCGGACTCTTTCTGGTGTTCTTACCAACCTGCTCTAAGGTTTCCTCCCAGGTTAGAGCAGTCTCAGCTGTCTGGGGGAAGGCATAGCATTGTTGAAAGAACATTGTCCTTCTCTACTCCCCCAGCATAACGGGAGAGCTGGTGAAAATGTCATAATAACACTTGAGAAGAATGAATAACGTGACGAGATTATCTCAACGTCCAAATAGGCTTCACCAAATATTTCACCTGAATCTACCATTAATCTCTCCAAGGGCCACATCGCTCATATTCCACAGAATCTAATAAGGTGAATCTTAGAAACAGCAAGGAGAAGCAAGATTGATGGAAGTTATATGTCAAAGTGAAAGATGCAATACAAATTTTGTGTCTGTCATAAAACAGGACATTAGGTACCCAGGTTTGTGGGTACCGCAGTAATAATGAACACTTTCAAACTGCAACAAAACTGTTGTAACCCACGTGAACAATAATGCTAGGAAAATGGATTTCATGAGCGTATTTGAGATGGTTTCCTTTCATAGTATGTTGAGCAATGAGGTAGAGGTGAGGCTGTTTTGAAATTGGTGTTATGTGATCAGAAGAGCTAATTGAAAACCCTGCTGAAAAGGAGGTTTAGGGAAAAATAATATTGCATTTTATACGACGTCTGAATACAAACCAGTTGTTTTTGAAACTGTGGTTATAAACCTGAGTCATGCAATTCACGAAAGTTTGAGGCTAAAATTAGATTCTGTGAATTGGAGAAGTACATGAAAAGATTGACTGGAAGACAGGCAATGGTTGTTGTTTAAATAAACACCTTAAAATGTACAATATACACATGTCCGCCACAGTTTAAACAGCAAAGGGGTACGGTGACTTAACAATACTTAACAAAATAAGTTAAAGATTGTATTAGATCAAAGGAAGCAGCTCAGAAAAATGCCAGATATTGATGAAAGCCACGGATTCATAGACATTTGAGGACCAATGAACTGATAATGAAATAATTTAAAAAATGCAAGCTAACAAGAAACGTTAGTATAACCAAACGTTTCTCTCGATACTTGAACGGAAAGTGAAGGCAAGGACACGTTTGGAATGGGGAATATCCACACTCGATAATTTCTTGTAGAGAACTTGGAAATTACAGAGAAACTAAAAAGTTACATTCATGCCAATCTTAATAGAGGCAAGATTAACTGATGGAGAAACTCAGTTTGAGTTCTCCGGTGATTGCCAAAATGAAAGGAGTTCGCAGTGAAGCTTAGAAAGTTTACACAGAAAGACGGACTGACACAGGGGCATGGAGAAGTGCTGCCAGGCAAGGTTAGGGAGAATCCCAAGATGTTGTCCACGTATATCAATCAGAACAGAATAACCAGGATACACCTGGGGCCCATTAGAGACCAAGGGAGCACTCTGTGTGAGAAGCTGGAGGACATTGATCGATGTTACATTAGGGCTCCATATCTGTTTTACTTGGAGAAGGAGGATGCAGGGACAGAATTCAAAAGGATGGGTTGGGAAGTTCTTGAACAGACTGATATAAGATGGGAGCAGGGATTGGAGGCTTTGGCTTGTGTAAAATTGGACTGATTGCCATGTCTGGAAAAGTTGCATTACAGGCTGCTGTTCGAGACAAAGAAGAAAAGGCGCTGACTCAAATTTTTAAGTCGAATCTGGCTACAGGGAAGTTGGAGTTGCCAGATGACTGGAGAACAACGAATATGGTCCCACTTTACAGGAAGGATGGTGGAAATAGCCTGACTGTTAACCAGCCAGTATTAGATCCGTGTTAGGGCAAGTACTGGAGAAAAGAGGAAAGGAGAACATGTATCTCTATTTGCAGAGGCAACGTTTGATCAGGGGGAGTCAGCATGACATCATAGGCGGGAAGTCATACCAATGAATGTAATTGTCTGTTTTCGAGCATGTTGTTCTTATGGTTTTTCAGCCAGACCTTTGATAGAGCCCCATATGTGAAACTGATTTAAAAAGTCATGATATTAAGGGTAGCTTAGTGAGTTACATCAAACATTGTCTTACTCGAAGGATACTGAGGGTGGTGGAGGAAGTCTGTTTGTGTGACTGGAAACCAGTGTCCCCTCTGATGTACCACAGGGATCAGTGCAGTGTATCTTATTATTTGTGGTATTCATAAATGATCTAGATGTGAATGTGTTAGCAGCGGGTGGTGAGGGTGTGTGCTAATTAAGTTTTCATTTGACACAAAGTTTGGCTGGGTGGCAGTGCGAGGAAGGCTATATGTTACAGGAAGATACAGATGGAATGGTCAGATGTTCAGATGGAATGTAGCCCTGATAAACATGTGGTGAAACAAATGGGGGTATATAATGAATTGCAGCACACGAATAAGCTGAGAGGAACTTCCTCCACAGATCCCTGAATGTGACGGCACAGGATAATAGATTAGGGAAAACATGAGGACTGCAGATGTTTGAGATCAGAATCAAGAAGTGGAGTTCTGCTAAAGCACAGTCGGTCAGGCAGCATGCAAGGAGCAGGAGAGTCGACGTTTCGAGCATAAGCTTTTTTATCAAGATTGGTGACCACATTCCTGATGAAAAGCATATTCTCCACAAGTCGACTTTCCTGCTTCTCAGAAGCTGGATGATCTGCTGTGCTTTTCCAGCAATATACTTTTTGACTGAGGTTAATACGTTAGTTAACAAGGCAGAGGGAACCATAGGCAGAACCTTCATTCCCTGACGTATAGATTGTCAGAGCTATACAAGTTTATGGTTAGGCCATGTTGGAACATTGTACGTAGTTCTAGGAGCCATAGTGCAGGAAGGATGTGATTGTAGTGGAGGGGTGCAGAGGAGATTCACTGGGATGCTCCCTGGGATGGAGCATATCAGCTATGGAGAGAGGCTGGATAACCTCGGGTTGTTTACTTTGGTGCAGAGAAGGCTGAGGGAGAGGTGATTCACAAGGATAAGATTACGAGGGGGATTTACAGAAAGATTTTTGCTGAAGTCCCAAACCCAGTGTTCAAAATCATATCTTATGGGATTGTGGCAAATATTTGGACATGGTTACAGAATGGGACAGCTAGCAGGAAAAAGTGAGTAAAAGTTTTTGATTTTGATTTTATGACCAGGTGTATTTTCCAGGATAAATACAATAAAATACAGTCTAATGCTTTCACTTGTTGCCACAAAGTGGTGCAATTTTGGATAATTGAAGGCAATGGAATAAACAGAGGATACAGCCTGAAGAGAAGTTATGGGTTGTGAGACAGCTCCTCATCATCGACCACCCCTGCAACCCAACTTTCATGACAGCTTCAACCCCATCTATACCAGACCCCAGCAACATCGAAGTTGCTGATCCTCAGGCACCATCTTTGCCACTGGACAGATACTCCTCCATCACCAGCTCATTGTCTCCTCTGCCAGGCCATTCCAATGTCAGAGCCATGTCTCTGGCTGCTGGGCCCACCTTATCGATGTTACCATCATGGCCTTCCACTATCCACTTCACCATAATCAGTGCAGGACACAACCAACAACAAGTCTCCAATCTTCAGGCATCAACTTTTGCTACTGCGCCCTATATCACTCACGTTGACACTAATGTTGCAGCTGCCAATTCCAAGTCATGTGCTTGCTCCAGAAAAGTAAGTAAAGACTCACTCTCCTCCTCATTGGGCTTAGCTTGAGTTCCAAACCCTGGGTCCAGCTTGACGTCAGTAAATTACAAAAAGAAAGGAGGAGGAGAAAATAAGAAATAGAAAGCAGGTCAGAAAAGGAGCCCCTGGACCCGAAAAACAGGAATAAAAGGGTCCTTTTATTGGAGATTAAGGTTCGTGGAGTATCTCAGGATTATGTCCTTGGGTCTCAGCTATTCGCAAACACCTGAAACATTTGGTTTATGGAATCAATTGCAACATATCTCACTCTGCTCTGGGAGAAAAGCACTGTGGAGATTCTCGGGCCATGATAAGAACACGGGAGGCTCACTGCGTTGAGTGACCTACTCTTTTCCCAATGCTTCTAAGTAGTCTGTGGATAAACACTAACAATGTTGTCACAAGCTCTCAGATGTTAGGAAGGAGGTCTCTGCAGGGTTAACAGGCCTGTGTTTCCCATTTCTGATGCAGAAGCTGATGCCGGTGTTCTGACCAGCTGTATCCTTTAAGACTTCGGAGCAGTTTGACACAATTGAGTTTTTGCTTGGCTATTTCAGAGACCATTGAAGAGTATATCACATATCTGTGTGTCTGGAGTCACTTTTAGGCCAGAACAGGAAAACACGGGAGATTCACTTCCTGAAAGTACATTGGGGAAGAAAATTGGTGTTTATAATTGACATTGGCTTCAAGGTCATTATTACTGACTCAAGACTTTAGATCTCGATATTTTATTAATTGTTATTAACTTCCACCAGCTGCCAGAGCATTAGCCTGGTCTGGATTAGAAATCCAGTGGCATTTCCATCTCCATATAGTAACCTATTGCAAACCACACTGAGCAGTTTATTTCTGTGCCGCTAGACAACTCTGTCAAAAAGATCTGCCAATAATTTCCATAATTCAATTATGGAATTGAGGGGGTGATGTTGGTCATACTGTTATTATTCTCCTCTTAAGGGACTTGTCATAGTTGAGTTATTTTCCACATTGCCAAAAAGATGTCAAAGTTGGAACTGGAATGAAACAGCTTCCCCAGGGACACGGCTTGTTGTATATTGTCTTTTTCATATCTACTGTGTTCAGATGTTCCTTCATGTCACAGAGAGCGAATCAGATCGTTTGAAAACTGCCATCTGGAATTCTGTGGGCATCCTGACGAGGTGAGGTAGATCATTGACTCAATACTTCAGGCTGAGTAGGTCGCAGATAACTACATGCTTGTCTTTTGCACTGATGTGCAGGGCTGTTCCATTATTAAGGAGGGGGACATGTGTTGGGTCCTCTCCTGCAGTGAGTTGTTTAATCCATTAGTGGTTGGATCTGGCAGGATAGTAGAGGTTCGAACTGATCTGTTGGTCTTGCAATCATTCCGCCCTCAGATGGTAATCCTGCTGTTTGGAATGTAAACAGTCAAATGTGATAGCTCTATGGTTTGCCATCAGTTTTAGGTGCACTTAGTTCTGCCCTGGCATGTTCACCACACTCGTCCCTGAAGCTTATTGGTAATGGTAGACTGAGGGATAATCCCAGGCAAAAAGTTACAGATTATGTTTGAATATAATTTTGCTTCTGTTGCTGTTGTGGTCCACAGCATCACATGGAACACGCAGTTTGAGCTGCAATACTTCCAATACAGTCTCTCCATGGCGTAACACTTACAATTTGTCTCATTGCCCAACACCCTTTAACATAATCATCTGAATCTTTTCCTTTCCAGTATGTGCCACCTTCTGTGTTGAGAGTGAATGCGTGTCCCTCTGTTTCTCTCCCTGACTAACAGTTAGAACTCTGTAGTTTCAGTGATGCCAGCTTTACGTCATTTCAGAGACACGGAAATTGTGCATCTTGTGTTATTAGATTAGATTACAGTGTGGAAACAGGCCCTTCGGCCCAACAAGTCCACACCGACCCGCCGAAGCGAAACCCACCCATACCCCTACATTTACCCCTTACCTAACACTACGGGCAATTTAGTATGGCCAAATCACCTAACCTGCACATCTTTGGACTGTGGGAGGAAACCGGAGCACCCGGAGGAAACCCACGCAGACGCGGGGAGAACGTGCAAACTCCACACAGTCAGTCGCCTGAGTCGGGCATTGAACCCGGGTCTCTGGCGCTGCGAGGCAGCAGTGCTAACCACTGTGCCACCGTGCCGCCCACGAAGTTATCTTTCACTTCCCGGCATATGGCGCTCAAGGGTGAACAAGGTGTTCGAGCCAAGTTGACACATGTCTTTGAAACGTGGTGAAAAGCAGAAATTGCTAAAGAAATTAAGCAGGTTTGGCAGCATCTGCGGAGAGAGAGAAACACAGTTAGCCTTTCAAGTCCAGTGTGACTCCTTTTCAGAACAGATAAGGATTGGAAAATGGGCTTTTAAATCCCTTCACCGAGGGAGAGGAGGGGTGACGGGGAACAAGATGGTGTGGAGGAGCATTGACTGTTATTTCTGGTAAAAGACAATCAAATGTAAAATGAGTATTAATTAGATTGTGAAGGGAGGAAATGGGTTCCTTAATTAAGTGCAAGACAAACGATTCGCAAATAGGGCAAGTTCATTGGGAGACCAGGAGAAAGAATGTGTGAAGAATGGAGAACAGCCATAATGCGGTCAGGCTGTGGAAGTATGGAATTGAATAAAAGCTCCTTCAGGATAGAACGTACCAAGGTCTAAAGTGAGGTGTTACTCGAGGTTGAGTTGTGTTTCATTGGAGCATTACAGCAGCCCAGGACTGAAATGTTAGCATGAGAGCAAGGTACGTTATTGAAATGGGAAGCAATGAGAAAGTCAGGTTTATTCCCAGAGACAGTGTGGGAGTGTTCCTCAAAACAGTTTCTGCTTGGGCTCCCCAATGTAAAGGAGACTGCATTGTGAGCAGCAATGACAGGAGACTGGACCGAAAGATTACAGATGAAATGCTGCTTCATCTGGAAGGTGTGTATTGGGTTGTTAAGAAATAACGAATATGTACATGTTCTTTTCAAAGGTCCAAATGTATTTCTTCTTATATGTAGACCACCGAGTTCCACATTTTGGATAGGTGCGGGAGGCCAGAGTTACTAAACTTGGAAATGGATAAACACAGCAGACCAGACAGACTCAGTGGAGCAGCAAAGGCAATATTTTGATCTTGGACCTTTTGTCAGGACTGGTGAGGGGCAGGGGAGCCCAGAAATAGAGTGATGGGATATTGAAGGGCGGCGGGTTGGTATGATGGTGGTAGGTACATGCAGGTATGATGTTGCTGTGATTGGTCAGTGGGAAGGATGGAGAAGATACAGGTGGGTTTGGTCAGGGAAAAGGGACAAGGGATAAGGCTGTGGGTGGAGGGCTTTTGAAGCGGCTTCAGTCAATATTGAGGAAATTGGGCTGTCAGTTTCAAAGGTAAACTCTCATGTCGCCGGGCGAGTGGGAGTAGAAATTAAAATGAATGGAAACTGGAAGGTCGGGTTGGTTGTTTCATGCAGAGCACTAATGCTCCACACAGAGCCTGATCCTGGTCCACCGAGCTCGTCTCCAACTCCCAACGTGGTCTCCTCGATGTTGTGGAGAAAGTGAGGTCTGCAGATGCTGGAGATCAGAGATGGAAATGTGTTTCTGGAAAAGCGCAGCAGGTCAGGCAGCATCTAGGGAACAGGAGAATCGACGTTTCGGGAATTAGCCCTTCTCCTGTTCCCTAGATGCTGCCTGACCTGCTGCGCTTTTCTAGCAACACATTTCCATATCCTTTCTGTTGTGGAGACCAAAGGGAGACTCAGGGACATATTCATAGAGTATCTGCTGTCTGCACGCTTTAACAAACTCAGCATTCCCGTTGACATCCATTTCAATCACTCCCCTCCCCTTGCTCATCCGGCAATAGGTCCATCTTTGGTCTCCTCCACTGTCAGACTGAAGCCAAACAGAAACTGGGGAACACAACTTGATATTTCAGCTGAAGACATTACAGCTCAATGGTCTCAATATTGATTTCACTGGCTTCAAAATTTCTCTACCCACAGCCTCACCACTGTCCCCTTCCCTGACCTGACCAAAGCTGTCCATCTTCCCATTCCTATATCTGTTGCACCATTCCCACTGACCAATCACAATAATTCCCTGCCTGCATCTCCCTATCGCCATCCCACTTACCCTTCCACCAGCCCCACGGCCCTCCCTCTATTTACTTCCCGGCTCCCCTTTCCCACCCCAATCCTGATGAAGTCTTTCAGCATGAAACGTTGACTTTCCTGTTCCGAGGATACTGTCTCATTTGCTTTGCTTTTTCAGCTTCATACGTATTGGCTACATAGTTGTACGTTGAGACCTTATCAGAAACAGATTTTATTGTGCGTTTTATACATTCCTTGTCTATTTACTGACAAGCTTATCTCAACATTCTCACTGCAGGATCTAGGATGCATTCTTTTTGTCACTCATGCTCCTATCTGCTTCGAACTGATTTCCTTTATTTTAACCGTACTTTCAACTCTGCTGTTCACAATGGCATTGTACACGTAACTCTTGTTATTCTGTAGCTTAATCACACCATTTCCAATATACTTCCCAACCTCCTTGTTCTTATACTCCACACATCTTTTCATAAACCCAAAGATCCGATACGTCCTTCTATAATTTCCTGTTTTCTGTGTCCCTCTCTCCTTACACGGGGAGGTTACATTTACCAGTCCTCCCTCACTCCAACGTTTACTGAAAGATCACCAGCAATGCCTCCACAATCGCCTTCGATATCTCTTTAGAACTACGAGCAGTTGTCCAACTGGTCTCGCTGATTAATTCAACTTCACCTTCCCCAGCACCTTCTACTTACTGAGGTCAGTATACTCACCTCTATACCCTGACTGTCTTGAAGTTCTGGCATATTGTTGGTGTCTTCCACCGTGAAGACTGATGTAAAGTATCTATTCAATTCCTCCGCCATTCCATTGCTTTCCATAAGTACTCAAGCCTCATTTTCCAACAGTCCTTTTTTTGTTTTTTTACTCTCTGT
The DNA here is from genome assembly GCF_037043375.1 of Chiloscyllium plagiosum. NCBI lineage: Eukaryota > Metazoa > Chordata > Chondrichthyes > Orectolobiformes > Hemiscylliidae > Chiloscyllium > Chiloscyllium plagiosum. Next base: position 35,818,313 of record NW_028270171.1, read on the forward strand.
CGACCTTGTTATATATCTAAAAATCGCTTTCCATATTCTTTTACACGATTAAGAGGCGCAATGTTATATTTCACCCTCTCCTCCCATTTGCTGTTATTTGTTATCCATGCTGGAATTTGTAGACTTCGTAATCCTTTGGATTCCCAATAATCTTCACCACATCGTGTGTATTTTCTTTTGTTTTTATGCTTTCTCTGAATTCGTAATCACTCAACGCTTACTTCTCTTCTGCTGAATATTGTTCTTCTTACTTGGGATGAGTTTCTGATGTGCTAATGAATTATATGCAGATACCTCCGCCATTGCTGCTTCACCATCTTCCCGTGCTCAGCTTCCCTTCCAACTAACTCTGGCCAACTGCTCCCTCATGTCTTGTAGTTACATTACTCAGTTATAAGACATCACATTCAAAAGTGAGCTATAGATGTAAACAGAAGGAGGGAAGTCTGAGGCATGGGCAGAAAGAACGATTGAACGATTTATTAATTAGATTAAAAGAGAAATCGAGAGACAGAGAGCGAGAGAATATAGACATGGAGATATAAAAATAGAGAAGTCTACATGACTGATAGATATAGATGTACATCTGTATTTGGTTTGACGATTCCTGTGTGTTGTGGTCCTTTGTACAGTGTATGTGCAACAGATTAATATGTTAAAATGTGGGTCTGATGCCAGAACTTTTATCTCCATCAATATGACAGGCAACAGCTGTTGACAGAACCAGCAGGCCAATGTATATGTTTCCCGGTAGAAAATTGATTAACTGAAATAAATTGGAACACAAGAAGCTGGAAATTATAACATACATCCTGTTAAGCATTAGAGATTAGGTCTGGGAGTGCAGTAAAGAGGCAGGAGGAAGAGAGTACGTTGAGAGAAGGGGAACATAACGTCGCAGCTGAAGACTAAATAACACATTCACATTTTATAAATTTTGTACATCGCATGCATCATTTTTGTTAACTATGTCTCTTTTGTTCATTCTTAATATGGTGCACACATACGAACAGTCTTATCTATCTGCATATACGCACACACACACACACTCCCACACACAAACACACACACTCAGATACACACACACTCACACACAGACACACACACTCACTCACACAAAGACACACACAGTCACACATGCACACATAGACACACACACTCACACGCACACACAGAAACACACACACACATACACATACACACACACACACAAACACACAAATCACACACACATACACACACACAGACACACACAGGCAAACACACACAGACACACACTCACACACAAACAGACACACACTCACACACAGAGACACACACAGACACCCACAGACACTCACAAACACACAGAGACACAAACACACGCACTCACACACTCGCACACTCACACGCAGACGCACACACAGACATATACACACTCACGCAGACACACAGACAGACACACATACTCACTCACACACAGGCACGCACACATTCACACACACAGACACACACACACTCACACACACACATCAATCATTGTTCGGCCATTCCATTTCAAATTTTCCTGTTTTATTTTCACTGTCACTTGCCAGTCCTTCTTCCTAATATATTCTGTTTCTTTCTCTACATTTGATTTTATTCTGTCTGTCAAGAAGACATTGGGGACTGGGAGCATGTCACTTTACTCTTCACCAGTCTCCACAGTCACTGTCTTCTATTCCTTTCTGTCTCTTAGCTCATGAAAAATACATACTGTGTCTGACCCTTGAATCCCGATAAACCAGTCATTTATTTTTAGATTCCCTACAGTATGGAAACAGACACTTCGGCCCAACGAGTCCACATCGACCTTCCGAAGAGTAACCCACCCAGACCCATTCCCCTACTTTCTATACACCCCTGAAACTATGGGAAGTTTAGCATGGCCAATTCACCCAACCTGCATATCTTTGGACTGTGGGAGGAAACCGTAGCACCCGGAGAAAAACCCCGCAGACACGGGGACAATGAGCAAACGCCACACAGACAGTAGCCAAAGGCTGTTCAGTAAACAAAACATTTACTTTTAGGCTAAGGCTACAACAAATCTAAAAAAGAAAAGGCAACAAACTGTGCAATAAGATGTTTGTACCTTTTCAAGCAAATTATTGAACTACATTTGTAAACGAGAATTAACTGATAAAAGTTATGAGAGTATAATCCAGCGAAATCCGCAGCACTGCTAGAGAATAACAAACGATTACATTTAAATTTGAGGAATATTTATTATATCCAGAAAAAAAAGTGGTTATTTTATGAGAAATTGCATTTTCCCCATGATATGTAATTCCCAGTAGTTCACGTACCAGTGTGGAGACTCCATGTTGGTTGAGAGGGAGCTCCAGGCTCTGAATGAATTCTCACCCTCTCAATGTGCAGTTGGTGCGTGTCTCTGCACTGTTCATGAATGTATTAGCAGCATTAATGCCTTACTCCTGAAATAGTTCACCATTCCCACCAGCTTCTGACCTCTATAGGAGTACAATAATGTCTTCTCGGAGATAGAAGGCATTTCCTTGAGACTTGGCACAAACCATTCACTTTTCCCTCCCACGTTCAGCAGACCAAGTTAAAGTGACACATGTGTACCACGAGCAAAGGAACCAGGAGGAACAACATAGAGCAGTCTATCTGTGTAGAGTCTGCTTCACTCTCTGTTACGTTGGGGCATCAAAGACATTTTCCTATTTCTGTATACGTGTTTTGATAGACTGAATGGCCACGTCCTGGTCATCTGGAAGCAGCTCAAGGACCTGACTTGGCGACTCCGGTTCCTGTTTAACATCTCGATGTGCTGACTACACTCCTTCACTCCTTGTGTAATAGGCAGGAGGGTCTGAATGGGCTATCCCTATTCTTGTCCAATAGTTTCAATGGATTGAATGTCGTCCGTGTATTCTATTGAAACCACGTTTCGGGCAGAAGCTTTTGCTCAGAAACGGCGGTTCTCCTGCTCTTCGGATGCTGCCTGACCTGCTGTGCTTTTACAGCGCTACAGTCACTGAATGGTCTCCTCTGTTTCTGTGCACCAGGTTATCGGAATAACTGAACTCCAAATGCTCCTTTCTTGCAGTTTTGAGGAACTGAATGGAACATAGGGATGTAGGACTGAGGAGTACGAGTGTGTCATTCGACACTTTAAGCCTTCTCAACTCGGCAGTAAGATCGTGGCTGATCTGAATGTGTTCTCAGCCCCACTTCCATATATGTAGTTCATCGTCCTTTACTGTCCAATATCTAACTACATAGCTTTGACTAAATGCAAACGCACAGGCACCACAAACTTCTGGGGAAGAGCATTCCCACTCAAATAAAACTTGTGAAATTCTCCTCATCCTTGTTCAGACTGAGGTTGGACGGAACACTGTTCCATTTTCTAATCCCATTCCTCCATTGATCATGATAAATTTTAAATGTAACCCAGTTGGTGATATGACCAATGATATAGGTCTCAGACTAGGTCAGGTTCTTTGCTGCAGACAAGTCAGTTCAGTATCTTACATTTGCAAACATAATTCACCAAAGCAAAGTTACTCAAAACTAAGATGGAAAAATACATGGCAAACAGTTTGGACAAATATGTACATTAATATTTTTCTGTCAATGCATACTGAGATGCAGTCTGTGCATACACACAGACACACACACTAAGACATACACAGTGTCACACACACAAGTGCACACAGACACACATATACACATGCCTAAATACAAGCAGGAAAAAAAAACTGCAAAATATCAGCTTGAAAGAGCTTTGTTCAAGCAATAGTTAAACTCAAGACAAAGTAAAATAATTAAATGTTATTCTGCATTTGAGGTTGTTCTGCTCACACAAGCAGGATTTATTCCTGGAACCGTCGGGTTTGGCTGAATTACATTTGATTTTAGGCAGTAGGCAGATGCCAATGACTCATCAACTGTAATCCTACATGAATGGTAAAGATAACTGAACGGTTTTCATCTCTCATACATTGCTGCGAGAAGGAACAAGGAAAGCGAGGGAGCAATAAGCAGTGGCTTCTCCAGCATGTTGCATTTTCTCTATCTCTGAGCAGAAATATACAATAATATTATCTGAACACCAAACTGGACCACGTGAGGCCTCCTTGAACATTCTCGGAACTGTATGACTCTGAGGAGAAAGTGAGGACTGCGGATGCTGGTGATCAGAGCTGAAAATGTGTTGCTGGAAAAGCGCAGCAGGTCAGGCAGCATCCAAGGAGCTGGAGAATCGACGTTTCGGGCATGAGCCCTTCTTCAGGAATGGGCTGAAACATCGATTCTCCTGCTCCATGGATGCTGCCTGACCTGCTGCGCTTTTCCAGCAACACATTTTCAGCACTGTATGACTCTGTCCCTGTTCTCTGCTTCATGTAGGGGGTTTAATGAAGATATATTTGTATGTGTCCACATATTTTTGTCCAATAAAATCATGTCTTCACGGTATTTTTTTTCTTATAGTATGAAAAGAGTATATAACGTATACATGTTGTTTTCTTAAATTTGAATCCTCAGTTCTGGACTGCCATGCCAGAGAAAATGTCCATAGGCTGTGCACCAGATACACTCTCCTCAATATCTTATGCAGTTCAATACGAACGCCTCTCATTCTCAACCCTGAAGTGCTCTCGCCTTATAGAGGTTTATAACATCATATAACATATCTGATGTCAGCGCTTTCCACGATTTAATACAATCATATCTGATGTCAACCTGCTCCACCATTGAATACATTCATGGCTGATGTCAGCCTGCTCCACCATTCAATACAATCATAGCTGATGTCATCTCGGTCTCAGTCCTACTTTCCGGCCCACCCTCCATATCCCAGCATCCACTGCACTCTGGAACAGTGATTTACACAGATTCACAATCCTTACAGAGAAGTTCTCTCATCACTGTTTTAATTCCTCTCCACTTATCCTAAAACTATGATCTCTTGTTGTAGATTGCCCCACATGAGGAAATACCAAATGCATATCGACATTATCAATCACCTTTGTCCTCAGTGACATCTCCGCCCATATTTCTAAACTCCAGAGAATATAGGCCTGAATTGCTTAATTTATCTTCAGAGGACAAACTCCTTATCTCTGGAATCAGTCTAGTAAAACTCTACTGAACTGCCTCCATGATAATTACATCCCTCCTGCAGTCAGGACACCAAAGCTGTACACAGTACTCAATTGCGATCTCATAAATGCCTGGCATTATTGCAGCAACACCTCCCTCGCTTTATAATCTATTCTTTCAGAAATAAATGCCAAATTTGCAGTTGCCTTTCTCATTATCTGCTATACCTGCATCTTTGTTTTTTGCGATATGGATGAAGATACCAGATCCCTCTGTACCGAAGCACTCTGTCGTTTCCCTCTGTTTGGATAGTAAGTTGGCTTTCTGTTACACCGACCAAAACGGCCTCATACTTTTCATTGTTACATTTCATCTGCCAAATAATGGCCCAACCTATCCTTAACCATTCATTACAATTTATCACCTGAGTCAGTGTCTTCTGAAAAACTGATTATAGCATGTCCATCCCATCAAATAAGTGATAGTATTGATTGCTAATATTTGGGGCCTGGGGACTGAGCCCTATGGCATTTTTGGAAACAGAAAACGAACCAGTTATTCCATCTCACTGCAATTCTTTGTTTTGCCAATCCGATATCCAAGCGAATAAATTACTTCCAACCATATGCGATCTTATTCTGCAGATTAGTCGTTTGTGCACACCTTATTCAATGTCTTCTGCAAGTCCTGATTTTACATCTCTCAGGATCCCCAGTATGCAGCTTGCTTTTCACATTCTTAAAGACTCAAATAAATAATGAAAATACGATTCATCCTTTGTAAAATTATATTGATTCTGATGGATTGTGGCATGACTCTGCAAATGTCTTTTCATTAATTCCTGAATAATCGATTTTAACAATTTTCTTAAATTCCAGCAGTATTCTCACTACTTTATAATTCCATCGTAAAGGTGGTGAGCTTGAATCCTCACCTCTTTATATTCTCTTCGTTCCCTCCAATCCTGTATAATTGACACATGGCGTGAAATGCCCTACTCTGGTTGCTGTGTAAGAGGCATGAGTGGCTGGTTGGACTCATTCTCTTCCCTGTGCACAAAATCAATGGGCTGATGTCAAATCAAAACATAGATTAAACCGAGCTAAACCAAGGCAAATTAAATTAAATTACATGAAGTTACAACACCCAGCACAATCCTACCAAAGCTCGCCATCAGCGGTAACATGAGTTGCAATAGCAGTATTTGTTCATAATTCTTCCTCTCAGAGCCCTCACTGTTATACAAATGCCCTGACCAGTATAGCCAATGAAACCATGTATATATGGCTGAAATAGGGCCGCCACGTCCTATAACAATGTTCCGTTTTTCTGGTGCCCATACTCGTAAGGACGTCCGGGGGGTGGGCTCCATAACAAATTTACACAACGATGAGAGTCCTGGAAGGTTTGCTGGAACCCAGTTCATCAGAATGTTCTTCCTCACACTAAATGAAAGAATACTAAACAATTTATTCCCATGCAAGTCCAAAGAGGGAAGATTCAGCGAACCCAAGAAGAGGGGCACCCGATTTGCCTTGACCTCGGTTCCCAAAACCCCTTCCAAAACACTTGCTATAGTGCACCAATACGTACGAAGCTTGTGGCATGATCACAAGCAATACGTATGTGTACCAACATCCATTATACATTTGGGGCGCATTGGGGACGCTCCTGTCTTAAATTTGACAAGCTGCTCCAGTGTCAATTAAACCCTGTGGAGTATCTTCAACTGCATAGCCTACGTCCTATTGCAAATTGAAATCTTCCTTAGGGTCTCCCAAATATCTTCCCACTCCTCTGGTGAGATCTCCACCCACAATTCCTGAGACAAGATTTCATGCAGCCGCTCTATATCCTTTGAGACACTACCTCTTAATAAATGATAGAGAGTGCTGACCGAGAGAGCACCTGTGGACCGAAGCACTCTTCTCTCCATTTCCAACCTATGAGGACTAACCATTAATGTAGTCTGTTTTTTCTGTATAAAATTCCTCATCTGAAAGTAACAAAACTGGCCCCTCCAAGATAACTCATATTTCTGGCTCAGCTGCACGAAAACCATCCTGACCACCACGTCAAATAATTCTCCCAAACAGGAAACTCCTTTGGACTCTCAGAGCTGAAAGGCAGAATCCATCAATCCTAGCTGGGATCCTACCAATCCTACAATGGGAATAAAAGGGGAAGTTTATTTTTGTATATTGCCATCACTTTGTCGCATCATTTTACAGGCTTTAACTATTTTAAGGACAATTGGATCTCGGCAATGGTCCATAACAGTCCTCATCATGTCCATGAACAACAGATTAATGAGGGGGCATTTTGTCTGGGATGCCTCAATGTCCAGCCAAACTGACCGCAGGTCTTTGCAAGCTCAATCAGCCACATACGATTGCAGAGAACCTAGTTGGCATTTCTTAATGTTCAGAAAATTCAACAACATTCATCTCCCGCAGAAGCTGTAATTTGGTGAGCTTCATAAGAGGCCAGCTGTGGTGCCAGATAAACAAGCTTAACCAACTGTAAAGCCTCCATTGCACCGACCTGGAGAGCAAAAAAAGGACCATTCGCGTGGGATAGAAGAAACGAGGAAGTACATTCATTTTAACCGGAGATATTCTGCCCAACCAGGATATTAGAATACCTTCCCAGAGCCGAAGGTCACGTCTTATCTTGTCGAGCACCTGCACGAAGTTTGCTTTATGTAATTGACCAAAGGCCGGCGTGATAAAAATGCCTAAATAGAGGAAACCTCCTTGTGACCATCTGAAAGGGAATCGGATTGCACCCCCCATGATCAAGTACTCGATTAACACCGCAACAGGCATGGCCTCCGATTTCATGAAATTAATGTTATACCCCGAGAAAGATCCAAATAAATCAATCACTTCTATTAAACGGGGCAAATATATCATCGGGTTAGTTAGAAAGAGAAGAACGTCATCTGTGTAAGGATGATGTTATGCCTTTCTGACTCTACCACCCGTTCAGTTATATTGGGGCCCCTCTGGGTGGCCTCTGCCAATGGCTCAATGACTAATACAAATAATAACGGTGAAAGGGGCACCCTTGTCGGCTGCCTCTGCCGATGCAAAAATTATACCATTAGACCTTACACCATTAGTGAGAACTGCTGCTGCTTTAGCGTCGCTATATAATTCTGTCATCCACCAGGCAAAGAGACCTCCAAAGCCAAACGGTTCCAAGACATAAAAGAGGTATGACCACAACACCCAATCAAATGCTTTCTCTGCATCCAGCGAGACTACCAAGCCTGGAATCGACCTTGCTGGCACACCTGAACCATATTTTGCACTCTCCTAATATTAATAGGGGACCTGTGACTCCTAATAACACCTGTCTGTTCCTCTTTCACAATGAAGGACAAGATCGTCTCCAGCCTCAACGCTAGTATTTTCGACAAAATTTTAAAGTCCACAGTTTTAATAACAGTATAGGCCTGTACGAATAGGCAATCCTCTGGGGTTTTCACTCTCTTGAGAATAAGAGAAATATTTGCTTTTCTCGGAGATGATGGGAGGCAGTCCTGTCTACAAAAATAATTGAATTTTTCCAACATTGGCCCAGCCATCATATCTATGAACTCCTCATAAATCTCACTCCGCAAGCCATCTGGGCCGGTCGGTTTGCCACTCTGGATCTGCCTCACCGCATCCTCTGTCGCTTGGATTGTCAGAGGGGCATTTAAAAGAGACTCCTGGTCTGAAGTTACACCTGGGAGGTCCAGGGTCTTAAAAAAGGACTCCATCTTCACTAATCTGTCCGCACAATCCTCTGACTGGAGCAACCCAGAGTAGAACTTTCTGAATACTGCATTAACCCTTTTCGGATCGTAGGTGATAGTACCAGCACCGTCTCTAATGGATGTAATAAATTGGGGACACACTTCTTTCTGGCCAAGTGCGCCAAGTTCCTTCTCAGTTTCGCTCCATACTCGAATAATCTCTGTTTCACAAAGGAAATCTCGCTCTTTGCTGTCTCGGTGAGCGCAATGTTCAGAGTAGCCCAGAGAGCTGTAATCTGCTGCAACTTAGTTACAGACAGTCTGTCAAAGTATGCTGTCTCAGATGCCTTCAGCTAAGCCTTTAGCATACGCTACTGCTTTCCCTTCTGCCGCTTCCGAATCACCAAGTAAGAAATAATCAAACCACTTGCATAGGCCTTGGCAGTCTTCCAGAATACTGACGGATTACTGGCCGTACCCAAGTAATGTCCAAATAAAAACTTAAATTCCCGGGAAAATTACTCAATGAATTTGTTACCTTTCAGGAGGCTAAGGTCCATGCGCCAGTGCTGCGAGCCTGTCCCATCGTCATCGGCCTAAACATCCACGTACTCTGCTGCATGATCAGAATTTTGCAGGGCAGCATCGAATTTAAAAACTCCAATGGAGCAAAAAACATGTCAATCCTGATATAGCACATATGTTGGTTAGAAAAAAGGTGAAGTCCCGAGGTTCAGGGTGAAGACATCTCAAACGTCCACCAACGCAGCTCCCTGTTCAGGGCCACCAGCTACATTGATGGCGGGGAAATACCCGTGAGACCCCTTGACATCCTATCCACTTCGGGGTCCATAAGTCGGTTAAAGTCTCCCCTGCAATTGTACGATGTTTACCAATGGACATCAACCTGGAGAGCGCATTGGAGGGCGTGTGCTGGGGTCAATATTATACAAGGTCCCAGATTCCTCTCCATGTATTAAAGATTTAAGGATCAGAAACCACTCACGTTCGTCGTTAATTTGGTCAAACAACTGAAGTGGAAGGTTTGTATGAATGAGTGAAGCTACTCCTCTACTTTTCGAATTAAAGGATGAAATAAACACCGGGTCGAACCATCCCTGCTGTAACTTTAAGTGCTCCTTATCAGTTAGATGTGTTTCTTGCAGCAAGGCTACATCGACCCCTTCGTTTCTGAGGCTTAGAAGTATCTTTTTCTCTGAATGAGTGAGTGAATCTCCTTAAGATTCCACGTGCACCATTAACAGAGCGGTTAGCCATAGCCACCCGAAGCAGCCAATAACCCACTGGGAGAACAACCCCATTTATAGCGCTCCAAGTGAAAGCAGTAAACAGTTCATACAAACTTGAAACTATAACTATAATAACAACCAAATCAAAACTTCTAACAACTATTTCTAAAATGAACCAACATATAACACAAATAAGTCGAGAGTTTCCCCCTTCCTGCAGAGGGTGTATATATTACCCATTAATCCCCCATGGCTCCTCCGAGTTGAAGCCGCTCACCAAATCCAGGCAAAACAATGTTTTAAAAAGTTGCACGCGTCTTACAACAAGAAAATTAAATCCGTTCCATCCATACTTTGACCTCAGGCAGTCCGGGTGAAACAAAATGTAACCACCTCCACCATCCCCAAACCCACTTTCTCATTTGTTGGTAAGTGAGAGAAACGATAAGAAGTTGAGGAGCTGGCCGTCTTCTTCTCATTCTGGCAGCCCGACCAGGCTGATGTTCTTCTGACGGCCCCGATTTTCGAGGTCGTCGACCTACTCTACTAAGGCCCTTAGCTACCATTCCAGGGCATGGACACGACCCGCCGAGGATTCTGCCGTGGTTTCCGCAGGCGCGGTCCGCTGTTCCACCTCGACGATGCATGGCCCGAGACGCTGAGTCTCCTGATCCTGCTTCTGCAGCTTGGCTGAGATCAGTTCCAGCCTGGTTCGGGTCTCCTCCATCGCTGATTCAATCTTCTCTCGCAGGCTCTGAACTCCGAGACCAGGCTCTACTCCACACATAAGTCTCCTGGGGCTTTCGCAGAGGCCGATGTCACAGCTGCGGGCGTATCCATCGCTGCAGTGCCCTGATAGTTGTGATCCTCATGGTCCTTTTCTCTTCGTCATTTTCCTTTACTCAGTTAAAATGGGATAGAGCAATATTAGGGATCAAAAACCTCCGATTTTACCACAATAGGGATGAAAGAGAGGGTGAATGCATCACTTTGTCTGGGTTCTGGTGCAGAGCTCAGCAGGGCAGGCCAACTGGAGCGCCGCCATCTTAGATCTCACCCGAATAATCAGTGTTAACAATTTTTTTTAAAAATGGTTTGAAGATGTTTCTTGTAGGGGGAGACAATGGAGAACTATTGGATGTGATATAGTTAGATATTCAGGTGGATGGTTAAGAGTTCAGAAAGTGAATAGTAAATAAAATTGAACCAACGTGCTTCAGGGGCGAATTTGGGAAATGGAAAGGTAAATGTGAAGTTGGCTTTCAGTGAACGGAAATTGGAATATCGAAGTAAAGGCGTTCTGCACAGACTGCATGTAGCGTGGATGAGATTATATCTGTGTTATGTACTGTTTCAAAGAAAGAGAGGTGATCTCAGGGAAACTTAGAAAATTCACCCACAGCAGACTGACTCATACAGGGGCATGGAAAAGTGCAACAGGCAAAGTTAGGGGGAACTCAAGATGTTCTACAAAAACATCAACCTGAACTTAATAACCAGGGAAAAATTAGGACCCATTTCGAAACCAATGGGGTAATCAGTATGTGAAACTGGGGAACATTGATTGACTGTGACATGAGAGCTTCACATCTGTTTTATTTGGGAAAGGAAGATGCAGGTACAGAATTCAAGAAGATGGACTGGGAAACTCTCGAGCAGATTGATATAAGATGCAAGTTGGGATTATTGGTTTTGGAAGATGTAAAGTCCAGATGAGTTGTATCGCAGGATGCTGTTGGAGACAAGAGAAGAAATGTCCTGACCTAAATGTTTTAGTCGAATCTGACCACACAAGGGAGGTGCTAGAGCACTAGAAAACAGCTATGTGGTCCCAAGTCACTGGGAAGGTGGTAGCGATAGACCAGTGTCTGGTGGTGTACCACAGCGAGAAGTGCAGTGTATCTAATTATTTGTGGTATTCACAAAAGATGTAAATATGAATGTGGAGGGGGTGGTGGGGGGTGGGGGCTGAGCGTAATAAGTAATTTTGTGTTTGACATAAAGATTATCCAGGTGGTTGGCAGTGAGAAGGAAGGCCTTATGTTATGGGAAGATACAGGTGGAATGGTAAGATGGTCAGATCAATGGCAGATGGAATAGAACCCTGATAAATAGGATGTGATGCAATTTGGATGAAGGAACTAGACAGGGGAGAACTCAATGAATATCAGAACACTAGGGAAGTCAGAGAGTGTTTCTCCACACATTCCTGAATGTGACTGGACAGTGTAATGGCCAGTTAAGAAATCACACGGGACTGTAGGCATAGTGTTTATTCATCGAGGCGACATAATATGAGTTAAACATGCCATTGGTTACGTCATAGATAGATTACTGTGTGCAGTTCTGGCAGCCACATTACAGGAAGTGTTTTGTTTTCTCAGTAACATCAGAAGCTATTGGGGTCACCACAGAGTTGGAAGCTTCACTGTAGTTGTTTTCCCTCCTAGATTGGAGAACTGCATCTGAGAATCTGTGTCTGATCTTTCCTTTTTGCCAAGAACATGTTTATGGAATATTACTGTATCAGAACACTTAATTGTTGATAGAGTCTAGGCCAACGCCTTCAAATATGTTTGAGGAGCTCTGCTGTCTTCTATAACACGTGACTCCTTCTCTTCTTGTATAATGCGTTGGATGCACTAAATGGGCTATCTCTACGCTTCTCCAATAATTTTATTGAGCTAAATGACTTCCTCATATTCCTGTGAAGCTAGCGTGAGGAGCTGAATAATCTCCTCCTTTTAATAGTAAAAATGTGCAGTGTCCAGCAGCACTGTTGCATGAATGTTACCAATACTTTCAACAGAACAAGCCTGAATTTTGTCCAGGTCTTGCTGCACATGGACACAGACTAGTTCAGGAGCTGAAGGAGGACATTTTTGCTGAATATTGTGTGATCTTCAGTGAACACCCTCACTTCTAATCTTTATGAAGCAGCTGAAGATGTTTGTGCTGAGGAAGCTACCTTGAGGATCTTTTGCAGACAAGTCCAGGACTGCATGGAGTTTTGTACACAAACCACAATAATTGTGCTTTATGCTTTAAATAACTCTAACCAGGGAAGTTTACAACTCATTCTCATTAAGTGCAATCCTACTCAGGCTCCTTGATACCATTCTTAGTTAAATGATGCCTTGATGTCAGGGCCGGTCACTCTTCCCTGAGCCCTTGTGTTCATGTCTTTTGCTCATATCAATAGGTCACAGTGTGGGGGTAAGGAGTGCTTTTTGACCAATCAGAGTTGAGGGCTGTGAAGATATGGACATGAAAGAGGATATTAGACCTTATGATCTTATTGTGGGTGAAGACATGCTTGCGGGGGAGGGGGGCGTGTGGATGAATGACATACCGCTATTTGTGGCATTCTCACATCCTATTATTGGAAAGAAGATGGTTTTATTTTCCTGGAAGCTCTGTTATTGAATGTTGCCAGATTGTCTGGACCATCTCTGGCTGAGGTGTTGAGGCTGTATTCACAGTGAAATTTGGTCCACAACATGACCAAAACATGAAGCACATGTTGCAGAGAGGGGAAGCTCTGGAAAGAGAGATGAGCGACCTCTTTGACACAGAGCGTGGGTTTTCCAATTACATTTTCCAAACCAGCCCAAATTGTGTGTGACAGTTTTGAGGGGCTGAATGGTCTCCTGCGTTTCTGTGCACCAGGGTATTGCAGTAAGTAACCTCTAACTGTTCATGTCTATCAGGTTTGAGGGACTGAATGAAACACAGAAACATGGAACTAGTAGCAGGAGTGGGCCATTAGACACTTTGAGCCTTCTCCAACAGGCACGAAGATTGTGGCTGATCAGGTTATGATCACAGCCCCACTTTCCTGTCTGTATCCCATTATCCATGACTCACTTCTCTGCCAAATATTTAACTAACTCAGCTTTGAATCAATGTAAACAAAGAGGCATCTCAAACTTGTGGGGAAGAGAATTCCCACTTGAAATGCCTGTTTAGAATGTCTCCTCATCCCTCTTATAAGAGTCATTTGGCATGCAAATTTGTCCGCGCTGACCAGACATCCCAATCTGATCGAGTCTGATTTGCCCGTTTTTGGCTCATATTCCTCTATACCTCCTTATTCAGATACCCATCAAGATGCCAGACTCCACCACTTCCTCTGGCAGATGATTCCATTTGCACACCTCCCTCTGTATGAAAACATTGCCTCTAAGTTCCATCTAAAATATGTCCCCTCGCACCTTAAACCTAAATCCTCTATTTTTGGAATCCCCTATTCTGGGAAGTAGACCTTGTCTATTTACAAAATCTATGCCCCTTATGATTTTATAAACCTCTATAAGGTCGGCCCTAATTCTGCAGGGAAAACCACTTTAGCCTATTCAGCCTCTGCGTATAGCTCAAACTCTCCAAACCTGGCAACATACTTATAAATCTTTTCTGAACCCTTCCAAGTTTCACAGCAACCTTCGTACCGCAGGGAGACCAGAACTGCACACAGTATTCCAAAATGTGGCCTCACTGATATCCTGTACAGCTGTAACATGATATTCCCAACCCCGAAACTCAATGCTCTGACCAATGAAGGCAAACATGCCAAACACCTTGTTCACTCTCCTATTCACTTTTAAGGAGCGTTGCATCTACATCTCTCTCTCTCTCGTTGCTCGGCAACATCCTTCAATGAATTTAAATTCATTACCCCAATTTGCTTCCCAAAATGCAGCACTTCACATTTATCTGAATTAAATTCCATCTGCCACTCATCAGCCACTTGACCCATCTGATCGAGGTCTCATTGCACTCTGAGATCATTTTCTTCATTACCCACAACACCAAAAAAATTTGGTGTAATCTGCAAACTTGCTACCCTTACCACCTATGGTCACATCCACATCATTTATATAAATGACGAAAAGCAGTGGGATCAGCACTGATCCTTGTGGCACACTATTGTTCACAGCCTCCAGTCTGAAAAGCAATCCTCTACCAGGCTCTGTCGCCTCCCTTCAACCTAATTTTCTTATTCAATTGGCTTGGGTGCGCTGGTTCCCATGTGTCCTAACCTTACTAACTTGCCTAATATGCAGAATCTTGCCGAAGAACTTGCTTCAGTCCAAATGGAAAGCATCTTCAACACTGCCTTCATCAATTTGCTTTGTCACCTATTTAACATACTCAGTCAAATTAGTGTGACACGATTTCTCATACAAAAAGCCATGGTGACTATCCCCAATCAAACCTTGCCTTTTAACATGCATGCAATTGGCTAACCATCAGAATCCCCTCCAACAACTTACCCACTATTGATGTCAGGCTCAACGGTCCAGAGTTCCCTGGTTTGTTGAGTAACTGTTTTCATTTCCACTGCCACTTCTCCATTGGTCACAGCAATGTATCAGTGTAACCAGGTTGATGATATAGCCTATGATATAGGTCTCACAATGGGTCAGGGTCGTCCTAGGAAGAAGTCATGTAGATTTCCTTCATCTGTTAAAATAAGAAATTCATGACGGAAACAAAGTTCCTCAAGCTATGATGGAAAGATGATTGACAAACACTATGGAAATTTCAAAAATGTACATTGATATTTCCATTTCTAAAAGTAATGAAGAGGACAAACATGTGCAGACACACACACAGATACAAACACAGACAGGCACAGAAAGACACACTCAAAGACACACACAGACATACACACACAGACACACAACCTCACAAAAACAAAGACACACAAAAACTCGTACACACAGACACACATGCACATGCAAATACACACTAACAGACGAATGCACGTACCATAGAGCGTACAAAATTAGCGCAGTAAAAAGGCCATTTGGCCCATCCAGTCTACTGAACTATTGATCATGGCTGACATGTTTTTCAAGCCAGTTCTACTACCCTCTCACAACAAGCCTTGAGCACATCTTTAATCATAACTTATCGAGTTATATCCTAAATACGCTAAGATGTGTGAATGTGCGGCACACACATGCACGTGTGTCTGTGTGTGTGTGTCTGAGCGTGTGTGTGTATTTCGGTGCGTGTGTCTCTCTCTGTGGGTCCGTGTGTGTCTGTGTGCATATGTGTCTCTGTGTGTGTGTCTGTGCGTGTGTTTGTGTCTGTGTATCTCTGTGTGCGTGTCTTTGTGTGTGTGTATCTGTGTATGTGCATCTGTGTGTGTGTCTCTGTGCGTGTGTCTAGGTGCGTGTGTATGTGTGTGTGTGTCGTGTACGTGTCTGTGTACGTGTGTGTGTGTTTACCTAACCGAAGGTATGTACACGCTCCACTTTCTGAGTGACAAAGTTGTCCTGAGGTCACTTTAAAATCTTTCCCCTCTCACATTAAATCTATGCCTTTTAATGTTGGACTTCCAAGCATGGGGAAAATATCTTCATTACTCACCGCCTATCCATGCACTTCATCAATTTATAAACCTCTAGAAGGTGCAAATGTGCTTCCCACCCAGGATCTGTGCTTTCAGTCATCCAGGGCTTAAGTTCTGAAATTCAATACTGACATCTCTTCCATCTCGATCAAACCACAATTTTAAAATCATTTTAGTCAACGCGTTCAGGTATATTATAAAGCACCCCTAGTAGGATTAGAACTTTGAGGGCCAGAGGTAAGGACAGTACCACCACTCCACAATAGCCCCATAATTTGCAACATTATTCTCCTGTGTGTTTGTTCATCAGCCTTTCCTGTTATGCTTCCCCATGAATCCAGACCATCTGTTTTCGAGCTAGGGACACTACCAGACAAGTTCAGGAATTGGAATAGAATACAAAGCTCTGCCTCAGAGGCAGGGATACTACCGACTACACAAGATCTAAACCATGCCCAAATTTTTAACTTTAAATGCCAGCTTTCAGATTGGTATGGATTCATTGAAATCTGGTTCACTTTACTGAATTACCCAGTTAAAATAATTACGTTGTAAAAAAATGCAAGGTACTTGCATCAACTGTAGGATGTCGAGTTTATGTGCTCTGCCTTCGAGATAAACTATGAACATCTTTAAATACTTGGCTATTATTTCCAGTTTAAATGGTTATTATCTGTAGGCTGCAATATGAGGGAATGAAATCCTGCAGACACACTCTGCACTGTGAAGTAACTCGAATAGATATCAACACTGAATATCAGAGACAAAGACAGAGCATGCTTTCTGGCCTGAAACGCCGATCACTGTTTCCCACCTCTAACGTGTGACTGCTCTCTTCCTAAAACCATTAAATGATACAAGGCAACTGATTACTTTCCAGCCGTTCTTCCAGTATTATCACTCACTGGGCTAAAGAATTGCAGATGGAGTTTAATGTTGATAAATGCAAGGTTTTGTATTTTGGTAAAACAAACTAAAAAAACACGTATACAATTAAATGTTGAGCCATTGGTAGTGTTGCAGAACAGAGCAACCTAGGGGTTCGGGCATAATTCTTTGAAGTTTGCTTCATACGTAGACAGGGTAGTTATGAAGGTGTTTCATTGATGCCCTTCATTATATAGACATAAAGTCATAGAGATGTACCGCAAGGAAACGGACCATCTGGTACAAATTGTCCATGTCGACCAGATACCCTAACCTAATCTTGTCAATTTTGCCAACACTTGCCCATATCCGTCTGAACCCTTCCTATTTATATACTCATCCAGATGTCTTTTAAATACTTTAATTTGACCAGCCTCTGGCAACTCATTCCATACACATACCACCGTCTATGCATAAAAAATGCCCCTGAGGTCCCGTTTAAATCTTTCCACTCTCATCTTAAACCTATGCCCTCGAGTTGTGGACTCGTCCACCCGGGGAAAAGCCATTGTCTATTTACCCTATGCATGCCTCTCATGATTTTATAAACCTCTGTAAATCACCTTTCAGCCCCTAAAGATTCAGAGAAAACAGCTCCAGCCTATTCCGGCTCTCCCTACAGCTCAAATCCTCCAGACTTGGAAACATCTTTGTAAATCTTTCCTGATCCCTTCTAAGTTTCACACCATCTTTCCGATAGGAATGAGACCAGAATTGTACGCAATATTGCAAAAGTGGCCTAACCAATGTCCTGTACAGCTGCAACATGACCTCCCAATTCTTGTACTCAGTGGTTTGAACAATAAAGGAAAGCATATAAAACACCTGCTTCACTATCCTATCTACCTGCAACTCTATTTTCAAGGAAATATGACCCTGTACTCCAAGGTCTCTTTGTTCAGCAACACTCTCCAGGACTTTATCATTAAGTGTATAAGTCCTGCTCTGATTTCCTTTTCCAAAATGTAGCACCTCGCATTTATCTAATTATATCTTCTACTGCCACTCCTCAGTCCATTGGCCCATCTGAACAAGATTCAATTTTACTCTGTGGTAGCGTTCTTATCTGTTCACTGCACCTCCAATTTTGGTGTCATCTGCAAATTTAATAGATATATCTCCTATGTTCGCATCCAAATCATTTATATAAATGACAAATAGCAGTGGACAGACCTTTGAGTACAGGAGTTGGGACGGTATGTTCAGGTTGCACAGGACATTCGTAAGGCATGTCCTGGAGGACTGTGTGCAATCTGGTCGCCCTGTTATATCGAGACTATTATCAAGTTCGGGAGAGTTCAGAAGAGATTTATCAGGATGTTGCTGGGAATGAAGTGTGTGAATTATAAGGGCAGGCTCAACAGACTCGGACATTTTCTATTGGAGCGTAGGAGGCTGAGAGGTAGCCTTGTAGAGGTTTTCCCTCGAGTGGGGGATTTTTTTTTTAAATAAGATGAGGTAGTTTCTCAAAAGGACATAGCGTCTTAGAGCTGTATAGCATGGAAACAGACCCTTTGGTCCAACGTGTCCATGCTAACCAGATAGTAAAAATTATTTTCCTCCCAATTTTCTGGCATTTGGTCAATTTCCATCTAAACCTTTCCCATTCATCTGTCCATCCAGATGTCTGTTAAATGTTGTAATTGTGCCAGCCTCAATACCTTCCTCTGGCAGGTAATTACACATGGACCATCCTCTACATGAAGATGTTGCCCATTAGAGCCCGTTTTTGACTTTCCCATCCCACCTTAAACCTTTGCCATCTAGTCTTTGACTCCACTACTCTAGGGAAAAGAACATGGCTATTCACGCTATCCGTTGCACCCATGATTTTACTAACATCTAACATCAACCCTCATCCTCTGATTCTCCAGGGAAAACAGGGTCAGCGTATTCAGTCTCTCCCTGTAACACAAACCATCCAACCATGGCAACCTCAGTGTAAGCCCTTCTTGAACCCTTTCAAGTTTGACAACATCCTTCCTACAGAGCAGGGAAATCAGAATTGCATTCAGTATTCCAAAAGTGGCCGAAGAAATGTCCTGTACAGTCGCAATCCAGTCTCCTAACGCATATACACAATGCTCTTGACCAATAACATACCAAATACTTTCTTCACTGTCCTATCTACCTGCAAATCCACTTTCAAGGAACTATAAACTGGTTCTGAGGTCATTTTGTTCAGCATCACTCCCCAGGACTTTACCAGCAAGTGTAGAAGTCCTGCCCTGATAAGCCTTTCCAATATGCAGCATCTCACATTTATCTAAATTAAACTCTGTCTGCCACTCCTCGGTCCATTGGCCCATCTGATTAAGATCGTAATCTGAAGTAACCTTCTTTGCTGGCCACTATACCTCCAATCATAATGTCATCTGCAAACTTACTAACTGTCCTATGTTCACATCGAAATCATTTATATAAATGACGAAAAGTAGCGGACCCAGCATTAATCCTTGTGATACTCCACTGGTCACAGGCCTCCAGTCTGCAAAACAACCCTCGAACACCTCCCTCTGTCCTCTACCTTTGAGACAGTTCTGTATCCAACTCGGTATCCAGTGTTCTGCCGTCATCAATCCTGTCCGTTACTTTTCAACAAAAACAAAATCAGATTAGTGAGACATGATTATCCACGCACAACCCATTTCACTATCCAGATAGAGGGCTTTTGTCTATATCGTCGATTTTCCTGTTGGTCAGATGCTGCCTGACCTGCTGTGCTTTTCCAGTACCACTCTCATGTCGACTCTGATCTCCCGCATCTGCAGTCCTCACTTGTGCCTATCCCTAAGCAGTCCTTGCCTTTCCAAATGCATGTAAATCAGGTAGCTCATGATTCCCTCCAACACTGTGCCCACCACTGATGTCAGGCTCCCCAAACTATAGTTCTTGGATTTTTCTTTCCATTTTGTTTAACAGCAAAACTTTAGTCAAACTCATGACTTCCAGCATCTCACCTGTGGCTATTGATGAAAACAACATCTCAGCAAGGGACCCAACAATCACTTCCTTAGTTTCCTACAATTTTCTTGGGTCCAACTGATCAGGGCCTGTGAGGTGATTCTTTTTTACACAACATGTGGTTCGTGAAGGGAATGAACTTCCTGAGGAAGTGATAGATTGTGGGTAAAGTTATAGCATTTAAAACGCATTTGGTTAAGTACAAGAATTAAGCATTAAGTACAAGAATAAGAAAACATTTGGACAAATCTGGGCTAAGCGCAGGCAGGTGGGACTGGTTTAGCTTGGGATTATGGTCAGCATGGACTGTATGGGCCGAAAGGCCAGTTTGCAAATACCCTGTATACCTCGATGAGTCTATGTTTGTTTGTATGAGCAAGTATGGATCTTCATATTTCTGTTCGTATTTGTCTATTCCTGTGTGTCTATATATATCTCTGTTAACCTCTGTGAGCATGTCTATCTCTCTGTGCTTGTTACATGTGTTCCTGCATTAGTGTGTGGATCTCTGTCTCTGCATCTCTGTGCAATGGGAACTCTTCTTGTTTTTGGTGTGAATCACTGAAACGGGGTCAAAACCGCTCTCCCTTCCTCTCCCTTTCGCTCTTTTCTTTAAACTGATACATTCCCACACTCTGCTGGTCTGGTTTAGGCCTTTTCAATTCTTTCTCACATGTAAGGTTACTTGTCAGAGTAAACCATTAAAAATTCCAAGTTACTGGAAGTGCACTAAAATTAATCTCGTTGCCTTGGAAAGTGGCTCACTCGGAATTGCTTGGATATAATTGCAATGGAAATATGCTTTAATGTGTATACTGTGTGCAGGAAATACTACCCAGTGACAAATCATTTCCACATTGCAGAAGGAGCGCAGACATTTCTCCACATGAACATGTTCCACTCTGAGGGCCTAAGTGCAATGGGAAACCTCTCCAAACCAACCCAGTGTGTGCATGTGCATGTGCATGTATGTATGTTAGCGCGCGCGTGTATGCGTAAGTGTGTGTGTTTGGTGCAATCAAAATTCAGTGCTGTGATGTGCTGCCCTCCCTCTCTCCCTCCCAGACTGAATCCCTGATCGTTGACACACTTTAGCACCACGATTACAGTGGGGTGTGGGATCGGGGTGGGGGTGCAACAGAAATTGACAAAAACAGAAATCTCCGCAGCTCTGGAAGCATCTTTGTACAAAAATGAAAGTTGACGTTTTGGATCGAGTGATCCTTACTCACAACTCATATCTGGGGATATTACATTACTTTAAACATCACAGAGATTGCCAGACCCGCCCCACACAGATACACACACGAATACAGACACATAGAAGCACTCACTATACATTGACAGTAACACAAACCTGGAGAGTGTGTCAATATTTCACTCGCTCTGTTTGGTGTGTGTCAGTATTTTTGAGTGGAGTGTGACTGCAGGACAATTTCAATATTTGCAGATACCAAACCTGAAAGAATTGTAAAGTTTGTTCAGGACGGTGTGGAACTCCAACAGGAAAGTTATATGTTGGTGCACTGTTCAGGTGTATGGCAGATGATGATCAGTGCAGCGCAGTGTGAGGTGATGCTCTTGAGTAGAAAGGACATTGAAAGACAATATAAAACAGGTTGTACCGTTATAAAGTAGGTGCAGGAACAGAGGGCCCAGGGTGTATATGAGAACAGGTTATTAAAGATGTCAGGACATGTGGGGAAAGCAGTAAATCTCACAGATTAGTTTCAGTATCTGAGCTGTTTACAGGAGGAGATGTAGGAGGGAGTCTCCGTGCTCCCTTCCTGGGATGTTATGGAGACAATGTGATGTGAGTCCACCCTCCTGCTCACCGAGACTGTGGGGATTCCATTTGTACCAGCTCAACACAAAAGGGAGATGGCATCAGGGCCACAGCTTCCAAGTTGTGTCAGGGGGAAATGGAGGTGCCAGTGGGTTTTTAAGTGAGAATTGCCTTTCACTGAACATTGCTCCTTACTCGGTCGGTGGGACGTGGATGTTTCAGAATCTCCACACTCCGTACCAGGGTCCTCCCAGCATGGCAGGGGGAGGTGGGACGTGAGAGAACGGATATCGGGCACTCCACCACTCGGCTTACTGTCCTATTCCAAGCTGTTTCTCCTGGAATGGGAGAAAGGGAGGGACGGAGGGAGGGAGGGTGGGAGTGGGTATCTCTGCTGTGAGTGCTGGTGTAGTTGGGGGAGATATGGTGTGGTGTCTGGAGGGAGTCAGTCCACAGTGTCGTATCCATGCAATGTTATTAGTGTGTGTGTGTGTGTGTGTGTGTGGGCGGGGGGGGGGGGGGGGTGTGGAGAGATAATGGGGAGAGAGAGAGAGGGAAGGTGCTCTAAGCAGCAGTGAGAGTGGTGGAGCATGAACATTATTGACTGTGCAGAAGGATATGCAAGCTAAAGAACTTTAGAAATAAACCGTGACATGTTGAAAAGTGCCTGTATTACTGGAGAAGATGCTGGAGTTCGTAAACCCGTAAAGTTGGGAAAATCTTCAGGACCTGATCAGATGTACCCGAGAACTCTGTGGGAAGCGGGTGAAGTGATTGCTGGGCCCCTTGCTGAGATATTTGTATCGTTAATTGTCACAGATGAGGTACCGAAAGATAGGAGGCTTGCGAACTTGGTGTGATTACTGACAACACTTAAGAAGGATGGTAAGGAAAAGCTAGTGAGCCAGAATTCAGAGGAGGGCAAGCTGTTAATAAGGATTATGAGGCACAAGGTTTGCATGGATTTTGAAAACAAGGACTGATAAGTGATAGGCCACATGGATCGAAGCATGGAAAGTTGTGTCTCACGAAATTGACTGAGTATGTTTGAAGAAGTGACTAAGAGGATTCATTGAGGCAGAGGTGTATATTGTTGGTATGGACTTCAGTAAGGCATTTGCCAACTTCCTGCATGGTAGATTGGTTAGATAGTTTAGTTCATATGGAATACAGCGAGAACTAACCATATGTATACAGAATTAGCCCGAAGGCAGGAGACAGAGAGTGGTTGGGAAGGATTGTTTTTCGAAAAGGAGGGTTGTGACCTTTGGTGTGCTACAAGGGTTAGTGCTGGCTTCACTGCTTTTCACTATTCACATAAATCATTTGGATGTGATCATTGCAGCAATAGTTGCTAAGTTTGCAGATGAAACCAAAAATGACGGTGTAGTGGACAGCAAAGAAGGTTTATCTCAGAGTACAATGGGATCTTGATCAGATGGGCAGATGGGCTGACAATTGGCAGGTGGTTTTTAATCTAGATAAATGGGAGGTGCTGCGTTTTGAAAATGCAAATCATGTACACTTCATGCTAACGTCCTGGGGAGTGTTGCTGAACAAAGAGACCTTGGAATGCAGGTTCATATTTTCTTGAAAGTAGAGTCGCAGTTAGGTAGGTCAGACAGCATCCAGGGAACTGGAGAAACGACGTTTCGGGCATAAGCCCTTCTTCAGGAATGAGGAAAGTGTTACACTTTTTGATTCTCTCTGACTCTCTCTGAGAAACACTGTGACTGTCTCTGACACGCTCTGAGACGCACTGTGACACTCTCTGACTCTCTCTGAGACACACTGTGACACTCTCTTTCTCTCTCTCCGACACATTGTGCCACTCTCTGAGACACACTGTGACACACTATGAGCCTCTTTGAAACTCTGAGATACACTGTGGCACTCTCTGACACTCTCTGACTCTCTCTGATACACTGTGAAAACCTCTGAAACTCTGTGACACTCTCTGACACTTTGAGACACACTGGGACACTTACTGACTCACTCTTGCACGCTGAAACACGCCGTGACACTCACTGACACCCTGTGACATTCTCTGAAACACTGTGACACTTGCTGACGCACTCTGAGACACACTGTGACACTCTCCAACCCTCTGAGAATCACTGTGACACACTCTGACTCTCTCTGACACTCTCTGTGACACACTGTAACTCTCTCTGGCACACTGTCATACTCTCTGACACACTGTGACACTTGCTGGCACTCTCTGAGACACACAGTAACACTCTCTGACTCACTTTGAGATACACTGTGACACTCTCTGATACTCTCAGAGACATACTGTGCCACTCTCAAACACACTGTGCCTCTTTTGTCTCTGTATGAAACACTCTGTGAGACACACTGTGACACTCTGTGAGACACAGTGTGACACTCTCTGACACATTCTGACACTCTGTGACTCTCTCTCTGACACACTGTGATACTCTCTGACACACTGTGACACTCTTTAAGACACTGTGACACTTTCTGACACTCTCAGAGACATACTGTATCCCTCTCTAAGACACTATGATAATCTCCGACGCTCTCTGAGACATACTGTGATACTCTCGGACAGATTTTGACACACTGTGACACTCACTGACTCTCTCTGACACTCCCTGAGATACACTGTGACACTCTCTAAGACACGTGTGACAAACTCTGACCCACTTTGACAATCTCGGTAACACACTTTGACACTCTCTCACTTTCTCTGACACCCACTGTGACACACTCTGACACTGTTTGACATATGCTGTGCCACTCTCTGATGCACTTTGACACTCTCACACTGTCTCTGAGACACACTGTGACATTTTTGACTCACTGTTATACTCTCTAACTCTATCTATCACTCTCTGAGACACAGTGTCACCCACTGCGACACTCCCTGACATTCTCTGAGACACACTGTGACTCTCTCTGACAGACTGTGACACACTGTGACACTCTCTGACATTCTCTGACACACTCTGAGACACACTGTGACACTCTCTGACACTGTTGGAGACACACTGTAAAACGTTCTGCCTCTCTCTGACCGATTGTGAGACCGACTATGTGAGACCGACAATGGCACACTGCGACACTCTCTGACACTCTCTGAACTAGACTGTGACACTCTCTGAGGCACAATGTGGCACTCTCTGACAGACTGTGACACAATGTGACAATCGCTGGCATTCTCGGACACTCACTGAGACACACTGACACTCCCTGACTCTCTCTGACACTGTCTAAGACACACTGTGACACTCTCTGGCTCTCTCTGAATCTCTATAACCGACTGTGAGACACTGAGACACACTGTGACACTCTCTGACCGACACTGACACACTGTGACACTCTCTGAGGCACACTGTGACACACTCCGATCCTGCTTGACACTCTCTGTGACAGACTGTGACTCTCTCTGACACATCTCTGAGACCCAAGTGGCACTCTCTGACACTCTCTGTCGCCCACTTGACACTCTCTGACTGTCTCTGAGACATTCTGTGCCACTCTCTAACACACTGTGACAGTTTATGACCCTCTCGGAGACACACTGTGACACTCTCTGACCCTCTCTGACACTCGCTGAAACACACGGTGACACTCTCTAACTCTCTCTGACAATCCCTTACACTCTCTGAACCTCTCTGAGACAGTGTGAGACTCTCTGAAACATTCTGACACACTTTGACGCTCTTTCCGACACACCGTGACAATCTCTGACACACTGTGACATTCTGACACTTTGAGACACACTGTGACTCTCTCTGACAGACTGTGACACACTGTGAAATTCTCCAACTCTCTCTGCCACTATCTGAGTCAGACTGTGACACTCTCTGACAGACTGTGATACTCTGACACTCTCTGCCTCTCTCTGAAATTCTCTGAGACATACAGTGATACTCTCTGATTCTCACTGAGACACAGTGTGACACTCTCTGACACACTGTGAACTTTTTAAGACACTGTGACACCTTGTGACACTATCACAGCCGTACTGTATCCCTCTCTAAGACACTGTGAAAACTCTGACGCTCTCTGAGACATACTATGATACTCTCTGACAGACTGTGACACACTGTGACACTCCCTCACTCTCTCTGACACTTTCGAGATACACTGTGACACCCTCCGAGACACACTGTGACACTCTCTGACACTCTCTGACTTTCTCTGACACTCTCTGACACTGTATGAGACATACTGTGCCACTCTCTGATACACTTTAACACCTCCCACTGTCTCTGAGACACACTGTGACATTCTCTGACTCACTGTGACACGCTCTAACACTCTCCGACACTCTCTGAGGCACCCTGTGACACACTGCGATACTCTCTGACATTCTCTGAGACACACCGTGTCTCTCTTTGACAGACGTGACACACTGCGACACACTCTGACAGTCTCTGAGACATGCAGTGACACTCTCGGACACTCTCTGAGACACACTGTGACACACTCTGAGTCTCTCTGACGCTGTCTGACACGCAATGTAACACTCTCATACACTCTCTGAGACCCACTGTGACACTTTCTGTCTCTCTCTGATCGATTGTGAGACAATGGGACACACTGTGACACTCTCTGACAGACTGTGACACACTGCGACACTCTCTGACACTTTCTGAAACAGACTGTGACACTCTTTGACACTTCCTGAGGCACACTGTGACGCTCTCTGACAGACTGTGACACACTGCGGCACTCTCTGACAGACTGTGACACACTGTGGCAGTCTCTTACATTTCTGAAACAGAGTGTGACATTGTTTGACACTCTCTGAGGCATACTGTGACACTCTCTGACAGACTGTGACAGACTGTGACAATCGCTGACATCCTCTGACACTCTCTGACACAACCTGACACTCTCTGACTCGCTCTGACATTGCCTGAGACACACTGTGACACTCTCTGACTCGCTCTGAATCTCTCTGACCGACTGTGAGACACTGAGAGACAGTGTGACACGCTCTGACCGACACTGACACACTGTGACACGCTCTGAGACATACTGTGACACACTCTGACCCTGTGTGACACTTTCTGGGACAGATTGTGACTCTCTCTGACACTCTCTGAAAGACATTGTGACACTTCTGATAGACGGTGACACAGTGTGACATTTTTTGACACTTTCCGACACTCTCTGAGACTCACGTGACACTCCCTTACACTCTCTGAGATACACTGTGTATCTCTGACAGACTGTGACACACTGTGAAACTCTCTGACTCTCTCTGCCACTCTCTAACAC
The DNA here is from genome assembly GCF_037043375.1 of Chiloscyllium plagiosum. NCBI lineage: Eukaryota > Metazoa > Chordata > Chondrichthyes > Orectolobiformes > Hemiscylliidae > Chiloscyllium > Chiloscyllium plagiosum. The sequence goes on from NW_028270171.1 coordinate 35,845,696, forward strand.
TATCTGAGATAGACTGCGATACTCTCTGACAGACTGTGATACACTGTGACACTCTCTGCCTCTCTCTGACACGCTCACTGACACACAATAATACTCTCTGAATCTCTCTAGGACACAGTGTGACACTCTCTGACACATTCTGTCTCTCTCAGACGCTCTCTCCGATACACTGTGACAATCTGTGACACACTGTGACACTCTGACACTGTGAGACACACTGTGACAGTCTCTGTTTCTCTGAGACACACTGTGACACCCTCTGAGACAGACTGTGAAATGCATTGACACTCTCTGACTCTCTGAGGCACACGTTGCCACGCTCTGACACACTGTGACTCTCTCTGAAAGACTGTGACTCTCTCTGACACTCTGAGGCACGTTGCAACACTCTCTGACAAACTGTTACACACTGTAACACTCTCTGACTCTCTCTAATACTCTCAGATACACACTGTGAAACTTTCTGACTCTCTCTGTCACACCGTGAAACACACTGTGACACTCTTAGATAGACTGTGACACAGTGTGACATTTTTGGACTCTCCCCGACCCACTCTGACACTCGCTGAAACACGCTGTGACACTCTCTGACTCTCTTGGAAACTCTCTGACACTCCCTTACCCTCTCTGCGACACACTGTGACTCTATCTGACAGACTGTGACACACTGTGGAACTCTCCGACTCTCTCTGCCACTCTCTGAGACACAATGTGGAACTCTCTGACTCTCTCTGAGACACACTGTGACACCGTCTATCTCTCTCTCGGGATCCCTCTGACCGACTGTGAGACACTGAGACACACTGTAACACTCTGTGACCGACACTGACACACCGTGACACTCTCTGAGACATACTATGACCCATTCTTAACCTGTTTGATACTTTCTGAGACAGACTGGGTCTCTCTCTGACACTTTCTGAAACAAACTGTGACACTCCCTGATAGACTGTGACACAGTGTGACACATTTCGACTCTCTCTGACATTTTCTGAGTCATACTGTGCCACTCTCTAACACACTGTGACACTTTATTACCCTCTCGTAGACACACTGTGACACTCTCTGATCTCTGAAACACACTGTTGCACTTTCTGACTCTCTCTGACACTCTCTGAAACACACTGTGGCACTCTCTGACTCTCTCTGACACTCTCTGAAACGTTCTGTGGCATTCTGTGAGAGACTGCGACACACTGTGACATTTTATGACTCCCTCCAACACTCTCTGAGACCCAGATTGACACTCTCTGACCCTTTCTGAGACATAATGTGCCACTCTCTGACTCTCTCTGTCACTCTCTGAGAAACACTGTGACACTCTCTGACAGACTGTGTGACATACTGCGACACTTTTTGACTGTGTACGAAACACTGTGTGACACACTCTGACACTCTGTGAGACACTCTGTAACACTCTCTGTCTCTCTCTGGGACATACTGTGACACTCCCTGACTCTCTCTGACACACTCAGAGACACACTGTTACACTCTCTGACTCTCTCTCACACTCTCTGTAACACACTGTGACACTCTCTGACTCTCACCGACACTCTCAGTAACACACTGTGATGTACTTTGACTTTCACTAACACTCTCCGAACTGTTCTGTGAGACTCTCTGACAGACTGCGACACACTGTGGCACTTTTTGACTCTCTCTGTAACTCTCTAAGAACCGGTGTGACATTCTCTGACTCTTGGAGACTTACTGTTCCACTATGTGACAGACTGTGCCACTCTCTGACTCTCTCTGACACTCTCTGAGACACACTGTGACACTCTCTGTCTCTCTGAGACACACTGTGACACTCTCTGAGACAGACTGTGAAACTCTTTGTCACTCTCTGACTCTCTGAGACGCACTTTGACACGCACTCTGACTCTCTCTGACACTCTCTGAGACACACTGTGACACCCTCTGAGTCTCTCTGACGCTATCTGACACACAATGTGACACTCTCATACACTCTCTGAGACACACTGTGACACTTTCTGACAGACTGTAACACACTGTGACACTCTCTGACAGACTGTGACACACTGCGGCCCTCTCTTACATTTCTGAAAAAGAGTGTGACATTCTTTGACACTCTCTGAGGCATGCTGTGACATTCTCCGACAGACTGTGACAATCGCTGACATCCTCTGACACTCTTTGACGCAAACTGACACTCTCTGACTCCCTCTGACATTGTCTGAGACAAACTGTGACACTCTCTGACTGACACTGACACACTGTGACACTCTCGGAGACACAGTGTGAGACACTCTTACCCTGTTTGACACTTTCTCAGACAGAGTGTGACTCTCTCTGACACTCTCTGAAACACATTGTGACACTCTCTGATAGACGGTGACTCAATGTGACACTTTTGACACTTTCTGACACTCTCTGAGACTCACGTGACACTCCCTTACACTATCAGAGACAGACTGCGATACTCTCTGACAGCCTGTGACACTCTCTGCCTCTCTCTGACACTCTCTCTGACGCACAATGATACTCTCTGAACCTCTCTGAGACAGTGTGAGACTCTCTGAAACATTCTGACACACTTTGACGCTCTTTCCGACACACCGTGACAATCTCTGACACACTGTGACATTCTGACACTTTGATACACACTGTGACACTCTCTGAGACACACTGTGAAACACTTTGACATGCACTGACACTCTGAGCCACACTGACACGGTCTGACACTGTGACTCTCTCTGACAGAATGTGACACACTGTGACTCTCTCTGACAGCCTGTTACACACTGTGACACTCTCTGACTCTCCCTGAACCTCTCTGCCTCATAGCGCCAGAGAAGGCTGTGCCAGAGACCCGGATTCATTTCCCGCCTCAGGCAACAATCTGTGTGGAGTTTGCACGTTCTCCCTGTGTCTGCGTGGGTTTCATCCGGATGCTCCGGTTTCCTCCCAAAGTCCAAAAACTGTGCAGGTTAGGTAAATTGGCCATGCTAAATTGTCCGTAGTGTTAGGTGATGGGGTAAATGTAGGCGAATAGGTCTGGGTGAGTTGCTCTGCGGCGGCTCGGTGTGGACTTGTTGGGCCGAAGGGTCTGTTTCCACACTGTAAGTAATCTAATCTAGTCTAATCTCTGTAACACATGTGACACTCTCTGACTGAATGTGACACTCTCTGACTCTCACTGACACTCTCTGACCGACTGTGAGACACTGTGACACTCACTGATACACTGTGACACTCTCTGACACACACTCTGACATATCTCACACTCTCTGACTCTCTGAGACACACTGTGGCACTCTCTGACTCTCTCTGACACTCTCTGAAACGTTCTGTGGCACTCTGTGAGAGACTGCGACACACTGTGACACTTTTTGACTCCCTCCAACACTCTCTAAGACCCACTTTGACACTCTCTGACTCTCTCTGAGACATAATGTGCCACTCTCTGACTCTCTCTGTCACTCTCTGAGAAGCACTGTCACACTCTCTGACAGACTGTATGACATACTGTGACACTTTTTGACTCTGTATGAAACACTCTGTGACATACTCTGCCACTCTGTGAGACACCCTGTAACACTCTCTGTCTCTCTCTGGGACATACTGTGACACTCCCTGACTCTCTCTGACACACTCAGAGACAAACTGTGACACTCTCTGACTCTCTCTGACACTCTCTGTAACACATTGTGACACTCTCTGACCCTCAGTAACATTCTCTGACACTCTCTGACTCTCACTGACATTCTCTGTAACACACTGTGATGTACTGTGACTCTCACTGGCACTCTCTGAACTGTTCTGTGACACTCTCTGACAGACCGCGACACACTGTGACACTTTTTGGCTCTCTCTGTACCTCTCTAAGAACCACTGTGACAATCTCTGACTCTTTGAGACTTACTGTTCCACTCTCTGACAGACTGTGCCACTCTCTGACTCTCTCTGACACTCTCTGAGACACACTGTGACACTCTCTGTCTCTCTGAGACACACTGTGACACTCTCTGAGACAGACTGTGAAACTCTTTGTCACTCTGACTCTCTGAGACGCACTTTGACACGCTCTGACACACTGTGACTCTCTAACAGAATGTGACACACTGTGACTCTCTCTGAAAGACAGTGACACTCGCTGACACTCTGAGGCACGCTGTAACACTCTCTGACAAACTGTTACACACTGTAACACTCTGACTCTCTCTGATACTCTCAGATACACACTGTGAAACTCTCTGACTCTCTCTGTCACACCATGAAACACACTGTGACACTCTTAGATAGACTGTGACACAGTATGATATTTTTCGACTCTCTCTGACCCTCTCTGACACTCGCTGAAACACGCTGTGACACTCCCAGACTATCTTGGACACTCTCCGACACTCCCTTACACTCTCTGCGACGCACTGTGACTCTCTCTGACAGACTGTGACACACTGTGGAACTCTCTCTGCCACTCTCTGAGACACACTGTGGAACTCTCTCACTCTCTCTGAGACACACTGTGACACCCTCTGACTCTGTCTCTCTGAATCTCTCTGACAGACTGTGAGACACTGAGGTGCATTGTAATACTCTGTGACCGACACTGACACACTGTGACACTCTCTGAGACATACTGTGACACACTCTGACATTTTTTGACACTTTCTGAGACAGACTGTGACTCTCTCCGATACTCTCTATAACACACTGTGACACTCTCTGATAGACTGTGACACAGTTTGACACATTTTGACTCTCTCTGACACTCTCTGAGTCATACTGTGCCAGTCTCTAACACACTATGACACTTTATGTCCCTCTCAGAGACACACTGTGACACTCTCTGAGACATATTGTGACACTCTCTGACCCTCTCTGACACTCGATGAAACGCATTGTGACACTCTCTGACTCTCTGACACTCTGTGACACTCTCTGAGACACCCTGTGAATCTCTCTCAGACTGTGACGCTCTGTGAAATTCTCGGACCATGTCTGACAATCTCTGACACTATCTGAGACAGACTGTGACACTCTCTGACAGATTGCGACACAATGACACTTTTTGACTCCCTCCAACACTCTCTGAGATCCACTTTGACACTCTCTGACTCTCTCTGAGCCATAATGTGCCACGCTCTGACTCTCTCTGTCACTCTCTGAGAAACACTGTGACTTTCTCTGACAGACTGTATGACATACTGTGCACTTTTTGACTCTGTATGAAACACTCTATGTTACACACTGACACTCTGTGAGACACACTGTAACACTCTCTGACTCTCTCTGGGACATACTGTGACACTCCCTGACTCTCTCTGACACACTCAGAAACACATTGTGACACTCTCTGACTCTCTCTGGCACTCTCTGTAACACACCGTGACACTCTCTGACTCTCACTGACACTCTCTGTAACACACTGTGATGTACTTTGACTCTCACTGGCACTCTCCGAACAGTTCTTTGACACACTCTGACAGACTGCGACATACTGTGACACTTTTTGACTCTCTCTGTACCTCTCTAGGAACAACGTTGACAATCTCTGACTCTTTGAGACTTACTGTTCCACTCTCTGACAGACTGTGCCCCTCTCTGACTCTCTCTGTCACTCTCTGAAACACACTGTGACACTCTCTGATAGACTGTGTGACACACTTTGAAACTTTTTCACCTTGTATGAAACACTGGGCCTTGTTGGTTGACCTACTCACTTTCAGGTATGAACCAGGATGCATTGCATCACTGCCCTTATTATTTAAATATTGAGAGCTTGCAGGTCACTGTCTTCTGTTCTGGATGCAAACTCCATTTCCTTCCTCTGACTCCATCTCATATCTGGCCAATAACTGAGGCTGAAACAGACGAGTCACAACGACGGTGATCCCTTTGGCCACAAGCTGATTACTGACACCATATCCTGACCATTCCTAATTTTAACTATTGACAACTGCAGAATATACTTCACTGGTTCATCCCATCTGCTGTTTGAACCTTCAGCTATGAATACAATCTTAATAAAGCCAATAATCTGCTGTTGCTTAACCAAATCTGAGTCGGTATTCCATGGCTTATATCTAAAGGCAGACCAAAATCCCATCATTCCCGTACGGTTTGCTTTATATTGTTGTTGGGTCTGGCAATGCCTTTACTTTAATATTCACAAGCATGTCGTCACCTCTGTCTATAACACGGTCCTCAGACTCCCTCGGTTAATGACACAAAACCGTGTCAGTTGTTCAAATTTAAACTGATTTCCTCTATGTCTATTCCCTCTGAAATAATAATTTTCATATCTACTGCCACCAACACACGCAGACACACAGACACACACACACACAGCCTCTTATCTTATATTTCGGCAGTGGAGATACAGAGCCATATATTAGTGGGAGTCCATTTACTGTCACTTACTGCATGGGTTACTCATCTTCCCGTGCAAGACATTTCTGTGGTGCAAGTATAGTAGCAATATACTGGCAAAGGTTTGCAATGGTTCCCATGCTGGGCAGCTAGTCCAGTTTATAGAGTAGTCCACTAGCATTATGTGCACAGCTCTCCATTCTGGCTCGTCCCTTGTCCTAGTTTATGGTGTCTTGGATGGTTCTGTGAGGCAGATTCACAATTTGATGCAACTAACCATTTCAACTGATCTGGCAATAATTTTATTGAATGCTCCCATTCTTGTGATTGGACCCACCATTGTCTCACTTCTCCAGTTACACTCACTCCCCTGTCTCCTTATCCATATTTTCACAACATGTTATCAGTTAATTAATTGTTTGTTTTTCTGTACCTTTCCCTGGTGTTGTTATTTCACTCCCGAGTATATCGAGTGCGAGCATTGTGAAGCTCAGAAACAATGCAATGGTATGTGGCGGGCTGTTGCTCCAAGTTGGAAAGGGGTTTCCAGCAGCTTTGAGACACGTCTTTGAAACTTGGTCTGTGCCTGACCTCTGAAGGCCTGTGCTTGTCCCTCTCAGTTGATTGTGCAGACCATAACATGAGGAAACCCCTCGAGTATTATTGTCAAGGAACAGGAGCTGAGGGACATCTGACTGCCTCCTGTCATGGAAAGGTTAGTGGAGGTGATGGAGATGATTTACTGGAGGTTGTGCTGTGAGCTGCCTCAGACATTCGGGAGACCTGAGGATTTGGTGAACCAACTCTGGATGGAGCATGGGGACTGTTGTTACAGCATGAACAACAAATGGAGCAGAGGCTGCAGAGAGGGGGAGCTCTGAAACCACAGAGTGTTTGTGGGGAAAGGGATCTGCCAAACCTGCCTGTGTTTTAACGAGGAGACACACATCCTTTCCCTCTTCCCTTTAAATACACCCATGCAAATTCACACTCTACTTCCCGCACACAAACACATTCCCCCTCTCTCACATGCACATAAACACCCTCTCCCCTCTCTCACACGCACGCATACTCCCCCTCACTCTCTCACAAACACACACACACACTCTCTCCCTCCTCCAGGCACTCCACCTTGTTTTCAATCACACACACACACGCACACAGCTAATCTGTAAGATGAATTTTCATTTGCTGGTTTGTATTTCCAGATGCATTATATTTTCTCAAAAAAATACAATTTGTCGACAGTCAGTCAATACTATATTTTATTAACTCCTACTTTGGAAATAAATCTAGTCTGACTCCAGGTGAAGACATACACAGACTCCACACAAGACCGCATGCCTAAAATATGATGTCTGACTGGGACTGGAGGGATCACCTCCTTTACATCAATAATACCTGAAAGTATCTCCAGGCAGGACTTGAATGGAACTCTGGATTTGCATATTCATCAATCAAAATCTGCATCTCCATTCTAACCTATTAAAGATTTATCAGGCATCTTAGATGTGATCAATTCATGTGCATGTGTTGTACAAGCCTTTCATATTTTCCTTATAAATTTTGTGCCTGAGGTCTTTTCTCTCTAACACCTGACGAAGGAGCAAGGACAATGAAAGCTTGTGTTTTCAAATTAACCCGTCAGACTATAACCTGGTGCCATATGATTATTGACCTTACTCAACCCAGTCCAAAGCTAGTCCCTCCATATGATGGATTTTTATTGGTTAGCCAATTTTCTCTCCAAGCAAATAAATTGTCCTAACTCGTGCTCTTGACTAGCATATTAATCTTTCTTGAAGTCCAGATATAATACATCTTTCAGATCCCCGTTATTCAACTTGTTTGTCACACGTTTTAATGAAAATAAAGTTAGGAAAATCATTCAAACATGATTTATCCTTAATGCAATCATGTCGACTTTGATGGGTTGTGGTTTGACTATCAAAGTCTCCTGTTGTTAATTCCTTAATAACAGATTCAAACAATTTGTCTTCAATCGTTTGCTCATAACTTTTCATTCCCGATTGAAGTTGGTTATTCTAAGTTCTTCCCTTTCCATAACCTCGACAGTCCATTTCAATTCCTGCGAAATAGGAACGAGGCTGTAAAAGATCGGCTCCAATTGCTGTGTAAGATGCATGGGTGCCTGATTGTACTCATTGTGTGCCTGCTTTACATACACGATGGGCTGAATGTCCTCCTGGTGTTCCTACACTATAGCTTCGAGGTCTTGCATGTCCTGCGCCTCTTCCTGACCAAGCCGATCAAGATATCATTGTCCTCATCCTGTTGCACAATGACAAGTTTGGGGACTTATGGAATCTCCCTGCTGTTATGCCACATTTCGAGTGTTGAATTGTGCAGACAGGTTGCATTGCCCTTAGTGGGTAGCTCAGTGGTTAGCACTGCTGCCTCCCAGCACCAGTGAACTGGGTTCAATTTCAGTCTCGCGTCACTGTTTGTGTGGAGTTTGCGCATTTTCCCTGTGCTTGCAAGGGTGTCTGTCCTGTACTGCAATTTCCTCCCACAGTCCCCAGATGTGCCAGTTAGGTGCATTAGTCATGGAAAATGCGAGGTTGCAGAGATTGGGTTGTGAAGGGGGTTGGAGAGTGGGGTTTGTATGGGATGGCCTTCGGAGGATCAGCGTGGAGTCGATGGGTCAAATGGTCTGCTTCCACACTGTAGGGATTCTATGATAAAAACGTTCATTGCAGAAATCAGTTGAGGGAATAATATCTGAGTTAATACTAATACCCTTTCTTAGTGAGGAGATTAAATCTGTGCAAATCACTCCAGACGTGATCTCACTAAGACCCTGTACAGCAGCGGCCACACTTTACCAGCTTGTTGTAAGGTTCCCACTCAGGTTAGAGCAGGCTCAGCTGTCACGGGAATACACAATTTTGTTGAAAATGAATGGTGTTCTGACCTTCATTTCAGTATGATTTGAGTCCAGGAGTAAGAGCGTCTTACTGTAGCTGTACAGGCCCTATGGTGAGACCCCGTCTTGAACATTGTGCAGTATTGTGTGCAGTTTTGGTCTCCTTACCTAATAAATGGCAAACCTGACATTGAGGGAGAGCAGCGAAGGATGACCAGACTGATCTCTGGGATGACAGGCTTGTTGTGGGAACAGAGTTTGGGGCGACTGAGCCTGTATTCCATGAGGTTTAGGAAAATGGGTGAACTATATATAATTCTGACATGGCGAGACAGAATGGAAGCAGGGATGTAATTCCCCTGGGTGGGATGTCCAAAACACGGGCTCACAGTGTTGGGTACAGCCAGGCCAAAGTGCGTTGAGATGAAACTAAATGTCTGCACTCAGAAACTGGTAAACTTGGGGGATTCTTTCCCTGATCAGGCTGTGAAAGCTAAAGTACTGAATATAAATAAGGATTTCAAGACACAGAAGGGATGGCGAGAGTGCAGGAGTTTGGTTGTGGAGGTATAGAATCAGCAATATTTACAGGCAGTTATCCAATACTGTGGCAGCTGTGTTCCTGTGGAATACCGTATTATCGAAAACGGTGCAATATAAATAATGGCCAATGAAAAAAAAAGAGGTTTCGGTGTGAAACCTAAAATTACCAGTAAAAATCAAAACAAAAATAAAAGTCAGCCTAACACAAACAATAGCACAGGCTACATAAATCTTTAAACCGTATATTGTAATGAATTAGTGCTGTAAATACCACACTTTAACACTACAGTCACTGACTACAGCCCTGTACCTTTCACCAAGGTCTTCACCAGATATCGCGCGAGCTGACTGACCACGTGATGCGGAATTCCAGTTCTCTCCAAAATATTCCCCTCCCGGTTTGAAATAAAGTTCCTTCTAAATGTAGACTAGAAATCCCACATTCAGGCACAGTTTCAAGGCTTGTAGAGCGGATTACATTCCTGCTTTATCTGAACACACTGAGGGTGCATTTGGCAGACAGAGGGATCCTGAGTCTGGGATTTGCTGTTCAGTGGTGCCAGAGACGGACTCCCATAACAGTGAACGGGAGCTCGCTTTATAAAGAAAGGGGCACAATTCACGAATTGTGTTGCAGCGAAATTGCGTTTAATAAACACACCTTATTGGATAACTGCCTGTATATCGAATGGAGGATCAAAATTTATGGACCAAGCGAATACAATAGTTCCTATTTTATGGTGTTCCGATGTTTAAACATTTTAAAGGGTATATGTGTTGAAAACTGAATTGAGGAGATTTTCACCATGAACTAGAATGGAGGATGCTCAGTGTGTTGAATGACCTACTCCATTCCCGAAGTTTCTGTGAAGTCTGTGGGAAAGCTCTGTAAATGTTGTCACCAGATCACAGGTGTTAGGAAGGAGGTCTCTGCAGGGTGAGTAGGATAGTGTATCCCGTTCCAATGCTGAGGCTGGTGCCGGGTGATCTGTACGGCTTTATCCTTTAAGACCTCGGAGCAGGTTGATACAATACATTGTCTTGCTTGGCCGTTTCCGAGACCATTGAAGACTTTTCCACATATCTGTGTATCTGGAGTCACTTTTAGGCCAGACCAGGAAAGCACCCGAGATTCAATTCCTGAAAGTACATTGAGGAAGGAAATTATTGTTTACAATCGACATTGGCTTCAAGGTCACTGTTAATGACTCCAGGTTTTAGATCTCTATATTTTATTCCACAGGCTGCCAGAGCATTAGCCTGATCTGGATTAGTAATCCAGTGATATTTCCACACAGCACCCTCTCCACATGGTGACCTATCTGAAACCACACTGAGCCGGTTATTTATGTGCTGCTTGACAGATCTGCCAGAAAGAACTCCCACCAATGTGACCATTGCAATGGGACTCAGGGCGTGGTAAATGGTCAGACTGTAGTTATTCCCTTGTTATGGGATTGGACATAGCTGAGTTATTTTCCACATTGCCAGGCAGATGTCAGAGTTGGATCTGGAATGAAACAGCTTCCCAGAGACACGGCTTGTTGTGCAGCACAAGTCTTCAGTCCTATTGCAGGAAAGGTGTCGGGGCCCATTGCCTTTGTCGTATCTACTGTGTTCAGATGTTTCTTCATGTCACATACTGTGAATCAGCTTGACTAAAGACTGGCATCTGTGATTCTGCGGGCAGCACGACGAGGGTGAGGTGGATCATCAACTCAACACTTCTGGCTGAGGACGGTGCAAGTAATACAACCATGTCTTTTACACTGATGTACAGGGCTGTCCCGTTATTTATGGAGTCCTCTCCTCCAGTGAGTTGTTTAATAATCCATCGACATTTATTCTGGATGTGGCAGCACTGCACAACTTCGATATGATCTGTTGATCTTGCGATCATTTCGCCCTCTGTATCAGATGTTAGTCCTGCTGTTGTGAATGTAACCAGTCAAGTGCGGTAGATTTAATGGGTTGTTATCAGGTTTAGGTACACATGGTTCCGAACCCTATCATGTTCACCCGCACTCGTCGCTGACCCATAGATCAGCCTGATAGTAATGGTAGGATAAGGGATTATCCTGGGGAAAATGTTACAGATTGTAGTTGAATACAATTCTGCTGCTGCTGTGATTCTACCGCACCACATGAATGCCCACTTTGAGCTCCAATATGTTCAATTCAATTCTACTGACTATCCCCCAGTTCACACCAAGACCCATTCATCCATCAGTCCTGCACTCTCTGTCTTAGCCTGGTTTCTGATGTGGTAACACTTCCATTTTCCTATTCTGATTCTGCTGAGGGTTTCTCCCTGGTGTCACGCCTCCAATTTGTTACTTTACTCAAATCCCTTAACATATGCATCTGAATCTTTTCCATTCCCCCAATGCCATCTTCTGTGTTTGATGTGAATGTGTTCCCCTCTGTTTCTCTCCCTGACCAAGATTAAGAGCTCTGTAGTGTCAGTGACGCCAGCCTTATGCAGTTTCAGATCAAGGAATTTGTACACCTTGCATTATCGGTCACATCCCAGTGCATTCCGTGTGAGACAGAGCGTTTGAGCAGCTTTAACACACGTCTATGGAACTTGTTCAAAAACAGAAATTGCTGACGAAACTCAGCAGGTCTGGCAGCATCTTGTGGAGTGAAAACAGAGTTAATCGTTTAGGACCAGTGACCCTTCTACAAAGCTCCAATTTTCTCCAGCATTTTTTGCATTTTCATTTCCAGTATCCATAGTCATATGTTTAATTGAAAACTTGTTTTGAGCCTGTTCATTTCTTGAGAAACTCAACAGGTCTGGCATCATCTGCAGAGACAGAGAAACAGAGTTAGCCTTTCAAGTCCAGTATGACACTTCTTCAGAACTGAAAAGGATTGGAATATGAGCTTTATAATCCCTTGACAGATGTTGGGGGTGGATTGACGTGTAAAAGAGGGTGTGGCAAAAGATAAACATGCTTTTAGTAGTGGTGGACGAGAAAATCATGTGAAATAGCTTTAAATTAACATCTGAATGGGGAAAAGGAGTTCTCTCTATTCAGTGAAAGATAAAGAAGATACAACCACACAATGTCAGAGGGAGGCCAGGAGGGAGATTGTACGGAAACTGGAGAACAGTTATAATGGGGTCAGACTGTGAAGTTATGAAATTGTACAATACCTCCTAAAGGCTGTAACGTACGAAAGTGTAAAATGAGTTGTTACTCGAGCTTGGGCTGTGCTTCCTTGCAACTTTGCAGCAGCCCAGGGCTGAAATGTTAGCATGAGAGCAAGGAAAGTTGGGAAACACCGAGAAGGTTAGGGTTATTTCTACAGACAGAGTGGGTGTGTTCCTCAAAGCAATCTCTATTTGGTCTCGCCAATATAAAGAGACTGCATTATGAGCAGCAATGACAGGATATCAGATTGAAAGTTTACAAGTGAAATGCTGCTTCACCTGGAAGCTATGTTTGGGGCCTTGGACAGTGAGGAGGGATGAGATGAATGGACAAGTGTTGCTGCTTCTGTAATTGCATGGGATGGTGCGATGAGGTAGTGGGGAAACGTTCGTGGTGATGGACGGTGACACAGAGGGAACGGTCGCTGTGAAATACTGACAGTGGGTGGGAGGGGAAGATGTGTTTAATGATGCTGTCCTGCTGGAGATGGTGGAAATGGCGTAAGATGAATATGTGAATGTGGATTCTCGTGCAGGAGGAAGTGTGGACAAGGAGGAATCTATCATTGTTCTGGGATGGAGGGGACGGATTGAGGGCAATACCGTGGGAGATGGGACAGTCATAGCTGAAGACCCTGTCCACCAGAGTTCGGGGATTTCTTGCTTGAAGGAAAATGAGGTCACGTTAGACGCAGCTCACAGGAATGTGGCATCGTCAAACAGAAACAACAGAGATGCAGAAACTGGAGAATGGAGTCAGCCTCCGCTGATCTTGTGTTCAGTCACAGGCAGAAGTTCCCCCTGAATGATGGAAAAGAACCAGGCATCTAATTTGAGGATTTCTGCCTCACATCTGGTCTGAAGCGGAATGTGAAAATAGACCCAGAGGTAGGCCAGTGAGTATACGTGAGCAGACATTCAAACAGATATCCCAAACCGCTCAGTAATTATTGTTACTGTTCAAAAAGAAGAACTCGATAAGAAGGTGAACCACCCATGGTTGACAAAGGCTCTCAAGGATACTATTGATGAGCATTAGTGGAGGGCCAGATTTAGGATATTTATTTCATGACCAGAAGCAGATGCTAGGCATGAATTTCAGCTGTGATTCCTGAATTCCCCCAGAAACTGCTGCCATTGCTGCTCCATCCTCTTCCCTGCTTGTGTCCCCTTCGTGATTCCAGGTTCTCCCTCTCAAATTATAGAGTACATTCTCTTACATTATGTTTCCTCCCCACTTCACCTGAATCTCCTTGATTAAGTCTACCTACTCTTCAGTAACATCAAACTGCGTTTAGTGTTGCCACTTTGTCTTTGGTCTCAGTGTGGCTCGGCCTCTCCATTCATGCTGTTTTACACCTCCCACACATCTCACTCCGGAAAGTGTCCTTCTTTGAGTAAACCTTATTGAAATGACCTCTCCCCCTTTGCACTGAATTCACACTGTGATCCAAATTTCAAACGGTATACTCAGTCTTCATTTCACTCTGCTAAAGGCAACTGCACGCTCACCGTGTGGTACAAGAATTCCCCTTCTTACATGGTTCAGGCCAGTGATGTTGCTTTCACTGTAGAGATCATCGCCCCATTTGGACAAAGCAATTCAGGTGTTTGCCTCTTATTGGTACTCGTAACAGTTTCCTACTGCCTTAGTATTATAACATGTAGAAAAAAACAAATCACAGTACGAAGCTTGGGCTGAGTGTCATTTACCTGTCATTTGAATACTGTTTCAAATTTGCAATGCTTATCTTTAAATGCTTGTTCGTGAAGCTGATGTCAGATAGCGTGTAGAAGGTTGAGGGATGATATTGTAGAAGTTTATAAAGTCATGAGAGGTATGAATAGAGTGACCAGCCAAGGTCTTTTCCACGGGATAGGGGAGTGCAACCATAGAAGGCATAGGTTTAAGGTGAAAGAGGGGAGATTCGAAATGGACAAAGAGTCAATGTTTTCACACAGAGGGTGATGTGTGTATATGGAATGAGCTGTCAGAGGAAGAGTGGGAGATGCAAGTACAGCTACAACATTTAAAACGCATTAGGACAGACATATGAAAGGGAAACGTTTAGAGGCATATGGACAAAATGCAATCAGATGGGACTAGTTTAGTTTGGAAAACCTGGTCAGCATGGACAAGTTGGAACAAAGGGTCTGTTTGTGCCCTTTATGACTGTATGAATCTAGAAAGCGAGGAAAAGGGGAGAAAAGACATGATGTAGTCATTTGGCAAGAAATACAAAAACAAGCAGCACGAGCTTTTCCGAGCATATAAAAAAAGTTCAAGATGAGTGTGTGACCTTAGGTGAAATTAATTAGGAAAGTATACTGAGGATAATTGGCGGGTGTGACTGAAGAATTGGCTACAGGGAGCAGACAGATAATTTACACCCATGTTTTGCATCATTCCTCACAGCGGAATATACAGTAAGTATTTCAATGATGTAAACAAAATGTTAGTAGGAGGGAAGTTCTTGAACCGTCTCTAACAAAAGGAACAAGGATTTTTCTAACAGGTAAGAGTAAGAAGTAAGTAGCAGGTTTTAAAAGAAGAAGTCACGGTCTTGGGGTCATGGCGCCCTCTTTATCAAATGTTAATTCTGCTGTTTGTTAATTAAAGCAGTAAGTGCGGTAGCTTGAATGAGTTGTCATCACGTTTATGTACACACGGTTCTGACCATGGCATGTTCACCCACACTCATCACTGAAGCGGAGATCGGCTTCATGGTAATGGTAGACTGAGAAAACATATTGTGGTTGAATATAATTCAACTGCTGCTGCTGCTGATACTACAGCTGCTATGATTTACAGCATCACATGAATGCCCAGTTTGAGCTGCAATATCTGCAATACAATTCTGCTGCCTGTCCTCTTTCGCACAGGGATCCAGTCACCATTCTTCCCTGTACACAGTGCCCTATCCAGGTTTCTGATGTGGGAACGCTTCATTTTTAAAAAAATTCTCATCCTGTTAGGGTATCTTCATGATGCCATGCCTCCAATTTGTCGCATTCCTAAAAGCATTTAATGTTTTTACCTGAATCTCTTCCCCTCCGGTAATACCATCTTCTGTTTAAAGCCACTGTGTTTTCCTGTTTCTCTCCATGACCATGATTAAGAGCTCTATAGTGTCGGTGATGACAGCCTTATGTAGTTTCAGAGCAAATGAATTTAGAACATAGAACATAGAACATAGAACAATATAGCACAGAACAGGCCCTTCGGCCCACAATGTTGTGCCGAACATTTGTCCTAGCTTAAGCACCCATCCATGTACCTATCCAATTGCCACTTAAAGTTCGCCAATGATTCTGACTCTGCCACTCCAATAGGCAGCGCATTCCATGCCCCCACCACTCTCTGGCACTGTAAGAATTTGTATATCTTACTTTATCATTCACTTCCCGGTGTATGGCACTCCATGTTGGACAGGGCGTGTGAGCAGCTTTGACACACATGTTTGAAACTTGTTCAAAACCAGAAATTGCTGGAGATACTAACAAGTCTGACAGCATCTGTGCAGTGAAACAGAGTTAATCTTTCGGGTTCTGTGACTGTTCCTCAAAGCACCCAGTAAGTCCAACAATTTTTGTTTTTGTTTCAGATATCCTGTATCCAATGATCTTTGCTATATTGAAATTGTATTCTGTAGCTTTTCATTTTTGAAGGAACTCAGGGGTCTGGCAATATCTGCAAAGACAGAGAAACAATGTTAATGTTTCAAGTCCAGTGCAAATCTTCTTCAGACGTGTAAAGGATTGGAAAGTGAGCGTTTTAGTATCTTGGCAGAGGGGGGGAAGAGTGTTTGGAGGCCCAGTGTGAAAGGCAAATGGGCTTGAAATTGTGGTGAAAGAGACACAGATATATAATGGGTGTAAATTAATGTGTAAATATATGAAATTGATTTACTCTGTTGAATGGAACAAAGCAAGACACGAACTTAGGGAGCCAAGGAGGGAGAGTGTACAGAAAATGGAGAACAGCCATAGTGGGTTCAGGCTGTGAATTTATGGAATTGAATATTAACTCCTACAGACTGTGACGTACCAAAGTGTAAAGTGAGGTGTTACTCGAGCTTGGGTTGCGCTTCATTGGAACATTGCAGCGTCCTGCATTTTCTTAGAATGCCTACAGTGTGGAAACAGGCCCTTCAGACCAACAGGTTTATACTGACCCTCCAAAGAGTATGCAAACCAATCCCATTCTCTACCCGAAGACTATATATAGACCCTTGATTATTGCACCTAATATCAACATCCCTGAACACAATCGGCAATTCAGCATGGCCAGTTCACCTAACCTGCACAACCTTGAACTGTGACAGGAAACTAGTACACCCAGAGGAAATCGAACCCAATTCCCTGACGCTGTGAGGCAGCAGGGCAAACCACTGAGACACCGTGCCATCCAGGACCGCAATATTATAAGGCCACAAGACTATACGAGCAGAAATGAGCCATTTGGGCCATCAACTGTGCTTTGCCATTCGATCACGACTGATAGATTTTCAACCCCATTTCCCTGCTTCCTCTCAGTAACCTTTGAGCCTCTTGTCAATCAAGAACTTATCTGTCTCTGTTTTACATATACTAAATAGAACATTGAACATAGAAACGTATAGCACAGAACAGGCCCTTTGTCCCACGATGTTGTCGCGAGATTTAATCCGAATGTAAAATATAATAATATAACCTACGGAAACCTCAACTCACTGCTATCCATGAGCATGTCCAACAATCGCTTAATCGCCCCCAATGACTCTGTTTCCACCACCAGAGCTGGCAGCGCATTCCATGCATTCACAACTCTCTGCGTAAAGAACCTACCTCTGACGTCTCCCTTATACCTTCCTCCTAATACCTTCAAACTATGACTTCTCGTACTAGTCAATCCTGCCCTGGAGAAAAGTCTCTGGGTATTAACTCTATCTATTCCTCTCATTATTTTGTACACCTCGATCAGGTCTCTTCTCTCCTCCTTGTCTCCAGAGAGAAAAGTCCAAGCTTGTTCAACCTTTCTTCATAAAGCAAGCCCTCCAGTCCAGGCAGCATCCTGGTAAACCTTCTTTGCACATTCTCCAAAGCCTCTGTGTCTTTCCTATCGTAGGGCGACCACAACTGCATGAAATATTCCTAGTGTGGTCTCACCAGGGACTTGCAGAGCTGCAGCAAAACTTTGCGGCTCTTATACTCGATCCCCCTGTTAATGAAAGCCAAACACCATATGCTTTCTTGGCATACTATCCACTTGGGTGGCAACTTTGAGTGATCTATGCACTTTCACACCAGATCGCTCTGATCCACTACATTGCCAAGAATCCTGTATTTAATGCTATATTCAGGATTCGAATTTGACCTTCCAAAATGCATCACTTCGCATTTATCCAGGTTGAACTCCATCTGCCATTTCTTAGCCCAGCTCTGCATCCTGTTTATGTCGTGCTGCAGCCTACAGTACCCTTTATACTATCGACGACGCCTCCAACCTTTGTGTCATCAGCCAATTTACTAATACAACCCACAACCTCCTCATCCAAGTCATTCATAAAAACTGCAAAGAGCAGAGGCCCAAGAACACAGCCCTGTGGAATCCCACTCCAAACAGAATACTTTCCATCTCCAACCACTCTCTGCCTTCTGGCAGCCAGCCAAGTCTGAATCCATATAGCCAAATCTACCTGTATCCCATACTTCCTGACTTTATGAATGAGCCTTCCACGGGGAACTCTATCAAATGTCTTGCTGAAGTCCACATGCACCTCATCCATTGCTCGATCATCATCGACCTGTCTTGACACCTCCTCAAAGAAATCAATAAGATTTGTGAGGCATGACCTGCCGTCACAAAGCCATGTTGACTGCCTTTAATCACACAATGCTTTGCCAAATAGTCATAAAACCTATCCCTCAGAATTTCTTCCAAACTTTGCTGACCACAGACGTAAGACTGACTGGTCTCTAATTGCCCGGGATTTCCCTATTACCCTTCTTGATATAAAGAACAACATTCGCCTCTTTCCAATCCTCTGGTACGACTCCTGTGGAGAGTGAGGAGGCCGACGAGGGGAGAGGCCATTTCGACTTGGTGCTCGTTAACTAGCCGGGGCAGGTATCAGACCTTGTGGTGGGAGAGCTTTTTGGTGATAGTGACCAGAACTGCTTTACATTCTACATAGCTATGGAGAAGGAGAGGATTAGGCAAAATGGGAGAATATGTAATTGGGGAAGTGGAAACTATGATGCGATTAGACATGAGTTAGGAAGCATGGATTGGGAGCAATTGTTCCATGTAAAGGCACTATAGACATGTGGAGACGGTTTAAGGAACACTTGTTGCAAGTGATAAATAAATATGTCGCTCTGAGACAGGCAAGAAGTGGTATGACAAAGGAACCTTGGTTAACGAGAACGGTGGAGCTTCTCGTCAAAAGGAAAAAAGGTAGCTCAAATAAGGTGGAGCAAGCTAGGGTCGAGCTCCCCTCTAGATGATTACAAGCAGGCGAGGAAGGAGCTCAAAAATGCTCGGAGGAGAGCCGGGGGGGGGTGGGGGGCACGAGAAAGGCTTGGCAGAACGGATTAGGGAGAACACAAAGGCATTTTACACTCATGTGAGGAATAAGACAATGGTCAAAGAAAGAGTGGGGCCGATCAGGGATAGCATAGGGAATTTGTGAGTGGAGTCTGAGGAGGTAGTGGAAGCCCAAAATTAGTTTTTTGCTTCTGTCTTCACGAAACAAACGAAATTTGTTGTGAATGAAACCTTTGAAGAGCAGGTGTGCTTGCTGGAATGGATAGAGATAGAGGCAGCTGATGTGCTGAACATTTTGGCAAACAGTAAGAGTGACAAGTCGCCATGCCGGACCAGATTTGTCCTCGGCTGCTTTGGGAAATGAGAAATGCAATTGCTTCAACACTTGCTTCAATCTTTGCATCCTCGCTCTCCACTGGACTCGTACCTGAGGACGAGAAAGAGGCAAATGTAATTCCTCTATTCAAGAAAGGAAATAGGGAAATCCCAGGCAATTTCAGGCCAGTATGTCTCACGTCTGTCGTCTGCAAGGTGTTAGAAAGGATTCTGAGGGATAGGATTTATGACCATCTGGAAGAGTATGGCTTGATTAAACGCAATCAACACGGCTTTGTGAGGGGCATGTCATGCCTCACAAACCTTACTGAGTTCTTTATGGATGTGACTAGAAACGTTGATGAGAGGCAAGCTGTGGATGTGGTGTATATGGACTTCAGCAAGGCATTTGATAAGATTCCCCATGCTAGGCTCATTCAGAAGGTCAGGAGGAATGGGATACAGGGAACTTATCTGTCTGGATACAGAATTGGCTGGCCAACAGAAGACAGCGAGTGGTAGTAGAAGGAAAGTATTCTGCCTGTAAGTCAGTGGTGAGTGGTGTTCCACAGGGCACTGTCCTTGGGCCTCTATTGTTTATAATTTTTATTAATGACTTGTATGAGGGAATTGAAGGATGAGTCAGCAAGTTTGCAGACGACACAAAGGTTGGAGGTGTCGTTGACAAGTATAGAGGGCTGTTGTAGGCTGCAGCGGGACATTGACAGGATGCAGAGATGGGCTGAGAGGTGGCAGATGGATTCAACCTGGATAAATGCGAGGTGACGCATTTTGGAAGGTTGAATTTTAAAGCTGAGTACAGGATTAAGGATAGGATTCTTGGCAGTGTAGAGGAACAGAGGGATTTTGGTGTGCAGGTACATAGATCCCTTAAAATGGCCACCCAAGTGGACAGGGTTGTTATGAAATCAAATGGTGTTTTGGCTTTCATTAACAGGGGGATTGGGTTTAAGAGTCATGAGATCTTGTTGCAGCTCTATAAAACTTTGGTTAGAACGCACTTGGAATACTGCGTCCAGTTCTGATCACCCTATTATAGGAAAGATGTGGATGCTTTGGAAAGGATTCAGAGGAGGTTTACCAGGATGCTGCCTGGACTGAGGGCTTATCTTATGAGGAGAGGTTGACTTTTTTCATTGGAGAAAAGGAGGAGGAGAGGGGACCTAATTGAGGTATACAAGATAATGAGAGGCATAGATAGAGTCGATAGTCAGAGACTATTTCCAAGGCCAGAAATGACTAACACGAGGGGTCATAGTTTTAAACTGGTTGAAGGAAAGTATAGAGGAAATGTCAGAGGCGGTTTCTTTACACAGAGAGTTGTGAGATCGTGGAATGCGGTACCAGCAGCAGTTGTGGAAGCAAGGTCATTGGGGACATTTGAGAGACTACTGGACATGCATATGGTCACAGAAATTTGAGGGTGCATACATGAGGATCAGTGGTCGGCACAACATCGTGGGCTGAAGGGCCTGTTCTGTGCTGTACTGTTCTATGTTCTATGTTCTAAATATCCTCGGCAGCGGCTTAGCAACCTCCTTTCCCGCTTCCTGGAGCAGTCTAGGATAAATCTGGTCTGGTCCTGGGGACGTATCCATATTAATGTTTTCCAAAATTTCTAGCACATCAACTTCATTAAACTTTACCTGGTCAAGACAGATCTGTCCCTGCTCTTCTAAATTTTCAATTACAACAAGTTCCCTTTCCTTGGTGAAAATCGAAGCAAAAGAAACTCATTTAGGGCTTCCCCTATCTGCTCAGATTCCACGCATACGTTCCCTACGCTATCCCTGATCGGCCCTATCTTCTCCCTGATTATTCCCTTTTTCCTCACGTATGAGTAAAATGCCTTTGGGTTCTACCAAATCCTTCCTGCCAAGTCTTTTTCGTGCCCCCTCCAGTCTCTCCTCAGTCCATTTCTGAGCTCCTTTCTAGCAAGCCTGTAATCCTCTAAAGCTGTGTTAGATCATTGCTTCCTCCATCTTACCGAAGATGCCTGCTTCCTTTTGACGATAAGTTCCTCTGTTGTCGTCATCCAAGGTTTCTTAATCTTACCCCTTCTTCCCTGTCTCAGAGGAACAAATTTGTGTATCATTCACAACAACTGCTCCTTAAACAGTCTCCACATGTCTGCTGTGCCCTTTCTGTGGAACAATTGCTCCCGGTCTGTACTTCCCAACTCCTGTCTGATAGCATCATATTTTCCTTTTCCTCAATTAAATATCTTCCCTGGGAAACTGTTCCTTTCACTCTCCCAGACTATGCTACATGTGAGGCAGTTGTGATCACTTTCACCAAAGTGCTCTTCCACCGTGAGTTCTGACACCTGTCCTGGCTCGTTGCCGAGCACCAAATCCAAAATGGCCTCTCCCTCGTTGGCCTGTCTCCAAACTGAACAAGGAAACCCTCTTGAACACACCTGCCAAAAACGGCTTCATCCACACCATCTGCACTTAGGAGGCCCCATTCGATATTGGAAAAGTGGAAATCACCCATAACAATAAGCCTGCTACTTTTGTATTTTTTCCAGAATCTGCCTGCCTATGAGATCTTCAATCCCTCTACTGCTATTAGTTGGTCTGTAGAAAACACCCAAATGTGGTGACTATTTCCTTGCTGTTCCTAACTTCCATTCATATGGGCAGAGCAGACAAACCTTCCTCAACAACCTTCGTTTCTGTAGCTGTGACGCACTCTCTGATTAGCAATGCTACACACCCTCCTCATTTTCCACCCACCCTGTTCCTATTTCGATTACTTACAGTTTGGAAACAGGCCCTTCGGCCGAAAAAGTCCACACCAACTCACCCAGAACTATTCCCTTACTTTTACCCCTTCATCTCACACTACGTGCAATTTAGCATGGACAATTCACCTGAGCTGCACAGCTTTGGATTATGCGAGGAAACCAGAGCACCCGGAGCGAACCCACAGGAAAATTTGCAAACTCTACACAGTCAGTTTCCTGAGGTGGGAATTGAACCCGGGTCTCTGGCGCTGGGAGGCAACAGTGCTAACCACTGAGCCACCCCGAAACATTTTTAAACGTTCTAATCCCTGGAAGATCAAGCAATCATCCCTGCCCTGTAAAACCTACGTCTCTGTTATGGCCACGACATCGTAAACCCAAGTACTGATCCATGCTCTAAGTTCATCACTCTTATATCGGTCATTCCTTGCATTAAAGCAGACACACTTTAAACGTTCCCTTTGTTTCATCGCGTGAGAAACATTCCTGGTAGATCAATACATCTTGTCACTGCCCCATCTGCATCTAACCGCCTCTCAGACATATGGTCTGATTCCTACCCCGCTGCCAATCTAGTTTAAACCCGTCTGAATCACACGAGCAAACCTCCCAAACAGGATATTTGTGCTCCTCCGGTTTAGGTACAACCCATCCTTCAAGTGCAGGTCCCACCTTACCCAAAAGGTATCCCGATGGTCTAGTTATCTGAAGCCCTCTCTCCTGCACCAGCCTCGCAGCCACGTGTAAAGCTGCATTCGCTGACTGTTCCTCATCTCACTAGCTCGTGACACAGGTAACAAACCTAAGAGCACTACTCTGCTTGTCCTGCTCTTCCGCTTCCAAACTAACTCTCTGTAGTCACTTTTCAGATCCTCAGTCCCGTTCCTGGCCATATCGTTGGTGCCAAATGATCTGGTTTCCACAGCCTTCCGTGGTAAGGAATTCCACAATTTCACGACTCTCTGGCTAAAGACGTTTCAACTTATCTCCGTTCTAATGGGGTTTACCTTTGCTCTAAGCCTGTGCCCTCCTACCAGTGTAAACGTCCTCCCAATTTTGTCTGTATCCAGGTCATTCAGTATTCTGTAAGTTTCAATTGGACACCCCTCATCCTTCTAATCCTCATCGAGTATAAACCCAGAGTCTCCAATATTCCTCATGTGTTCAGCTTTTCATTTCTCGTGAACCTTCTCTTGACACACATCGAGGCTAATTCTTCCTTTCTGAGGTATGAGGCGCAAAATACTGGAAATGTGGTCTGACCAGAGCCTTAGAAATCCTCAGAATCCCCACCATTATATCCTAATGGTGAATGACAACATTGTATTTACATTCGTAACTACTGACTCAACCTGCAAGTTTATCTAAGGCAAATCCTGGGCTTGGAATCCCAAGTCCCTTTGTTACTCAGATTTCTGATTTTTTTCCCGCATTTAGTAAATAGTCCATGCCTGTATTCTTCATACCAAATTGCATGAACTCACACTCTCCCACATTGTATTCCATCTGCTACCCCTTTTCCCACTCTCCTAAACTGTCGAAATCTTTCTGCAGGCTGCCTGCCTCCTCAATACGACATGCCCCTCCACCTATCTTTGCATCATCTGCAAACATAACCAGAATGCCTTCTGCCCCGCCACTCAGATCATTAACCTATAAAGTGAAATGTTGTGGTCCCAACACTGAGTGTTGTTGAACACTGCTAGTCACTGGCTGCCGTCCTGAGATGGACAATTGTATCCTCACTCTGCATCCTGCCAGAGAGCCAACCTTTTATCCACGCTAGTACCTGGCCAGTGACACCATGGGTCCTTATCTTACTCTGCAGCCTCCTGTGCGGTAACATATCAGAGGCCTTCTGGAATTTCAGATAGGTAACTCTCTCTGGTCCAACCTGTCGTTACCTCCTCAAAGAATTCTCATTATCTTGAGAGCAATGTAGGTTATTGAAATGGGAAGTTTAGGGTCATTCCGACAGACAGAGTGCAGATGTTCCTCAAAACAGATTCTGTTTGGCTCACTGATGTAAAGGAGACTGCATTGTGAGCAGCAATGACTGGAGACTGGATTGGAAGTGTACAAGTGAAATGCTGCTTCACCTGGTAGGTGTGTTTAGGGCCTTGGACAGTGAGGAGGGAAGAGATGATTGGGCAAATGTTGCAGCTTCTGCATTTGCATGGGAAGGGGACATGGGGGATGTTGGGAAGTGTTCGGGGTAATGGAGCGTGCCAAAGAAGGAGTGGTCCCTGTGAAATACTGACATTGGATGGGAGGGGAAGATGTGTTTGATGGTGCTGTCCTGCAGGAGGTGGTGGAAGCGCTGGAGGATGATTCTGCGAATGCAGATTGTAGTGCAGTTGGAAGTGAGGACGAAGGGAGATCTATCACTATTCTGTGAGGGAGGGGACGGAGTGAGGGCAGAAGAGAGGGAGACGGGACAGTCACAGCTGAAAGCTCAGTCCATCAGAGTGAGGGAATTTCTCGTTTGAGAGAAAAGGATGACTTGCAGGAAGCTGCCCAAGGGAATGTGGCATCATCGAACAGAAATGACAGAGGCAGGGAAACTGGGAGAATGGTGTCACCCTCAGCTGATCATGTGTTCAGCCACATACGTAGGTTGCCCCTGAATGATTGAAAAGAGCCAGTCATTTCAAATACAGATTTATGTCATATATCTGGTCAAATACGGAGTGTGAAAATCAACATAGGTGAAGGTCAGCAGATGTGTGTGTATGTCGGGGGGGGGGGGGTATATTTAAGCAGGACTGATTAATAACGCTCAGTAATGATTGGCCCTGGTCAAAAAGAAGATGATATGAAGATGTGAAGATGATCCACCCATGATGCACAAAGACTGTGAAGGATACTCATTAATCACAAACTGAAGAATTCAGATTCGGGACCTCTATCGTCGGCCACATTTGGCAAGTTTACTTTTGGAACCAGAAGCAGACTGTACAAAACAAAATACAAAGAAAAGTATTCCAAAACAGGCAAGAAATATGAAAATAAACTAACCGCAATAGTTTTCCCATATCGAATAAAAAACGTTCACGATGTGTGTGTGACCGTTGGGAGAAAGGCAGGGAAGAATATGTTGGACACCTGGAGGATGTGACTGGGCAACTGGTTTCAGGGAGCAGGCAGATCATTTAAAACAGTATTTTACATCGTTCCTCACAGGGGAAGGCACAAAGAGTTTCAACATTATGAACAAAATTGTAGTCAGATGAAAGTTTGGCATTGTCTCTAACAAAACAAACAAAGCTTTTGTCAAACAGAAAAGACCAGAGGTAAACAACTCATCAGCAATTCATAGCTTGTTATAATAGAAATGGCACTGGTGGCACTGTGTTGAAATATTCCATAACTCTCGGGATTACAGGAGTGTTCCAGTGAAACTAGCGAAACTCCAATGTGACGCCTGGCTTCGCGAAGAGAGTGAGTAATCAAGTGTTTAGGTGCTCCCATTGTCTGAATTGTGGAGCATATTTGAGAGGCTGAATGGCCTCATGAGGCACTTTCATCCTGAGTGATTTTTAAAGAAAGTAAAACTCTGCTCCTTCCTCTGTTGCGTTACATACTGGAGGATGAACATTTTGCTAAACTTGAATTATTTTGAAAATTATCTGGAACATTGTACAAACGACATCATCCAGAGAATTCTAGAATCAGCACTCATAAGAGCATTTTATAACCATGTGGGGGTATTGCATAAGTGAGAGAGAGAGAAGGTGCTGCATTGCAGTGGTGAGAGTGATGGAGCCTTATTCTGGAGAAGGCGCTAACAGATATACAGTGAGTGTGAGAGAGTGGAGAGAATCTGGTGACCCTTATCCTGACAGAGCGGGGAACGTTATTGATGCTTTTCCTGAATTGCTGGACTTTTCTTCGGAACGCAGATACTGCACTGAGCTGGGTGGTGTGCTCAGACCATGCTCGGTGGGTGTGGTGGTGCGGCTCCCTCTGGGAAGAGAATGGTCCCCCTCATTACTAGACCATTCGCTAGGACCTCCGTGCCCCTGTCGACAAGCTGTGGTGTAATCCGCCCTTATTTGCCATGCTCGGGTAAACTATGCAGGACAGCTCCAAACTGAGAAAGCTCAACCGTGTGCCTTTTAAAGATGGCAGCAGTGCCAGGGATCACTGAATATCCAGGGGTACCCGGGTGATGGTGTGTACCTCCAGCCATGATGTGTAGGAGAATCGGGCTGGTATTGAATGAGAGGGACATCATGGGGTGGGGTGGATCGGTCATGAGTTGAGTTCGATATGATAACACCAGAAAACTAGCTCTGCCTCATGCAGACATTCCTTCTGTCACAGTCAATTAAAATGGCACTGAATCAACTTATTGTTCGATTCAGCGCAGTGAGTCGAAGACTCTGCTGATCCTACTACCAGTTACAAAGCTACAGGACGAATGCTTATCCAAAACTCTCCATCATCTTAACTTACACCAATATCCTTCTCACCCATCATTCCTAGAAACAGTGGTCTATATTGCAAGATGCTCTCGAAACGTTTTCATTTCACAATTTTTAAACCTACTATCAGATCCTTCTCTGAAATTCTCTCTCAATCTCCCCCTCGCTTTTTAACCAAGCTCCTCCCATTTATTGGTATTTAAACTGATTCCCCCGCCATCTCTCTCTGGCAGTGAGTTTCACTTCCACAGCACCCCTGTGTCCTGCCATACTGTAGATATGGAGTTGTAAATGGAGGGAGCTGCACATCCTGTCACTTCCAGCGTGAGCTGCAAGTTTCCCCATGCTGGGCAGTGATCTGATACAGTGTTACTCAGCAATGCAGTGATTGGTGTACACAGCTGTGTGTGCTGGGAAATAAGTTCTCCAGATTAATGGATAAATTCACTGCTATTCACTGCACAGCTCCCCGTGCTGCACAGATATCCAGTCCGTGTGTATGGAACAATGCCTTTGTGTGTTCTGCACAGTGCCCTGTGTTGAAAAGATTATCGAGTCCAAGTTTCTAGATCAGTGCACTGTTGGACAGATAAGTAGTGAACTGGTGAGTTCTAAACAGTGTTCGTTCCTGGATGGATTTCTGAGCAGTACACTAGCCTTGTCTACGCAGTGCTTCATGCTGAGCAGGTATCTTATCTGGGCTAATGCGTAGCCAGACTGGATCTGAGAGGTGGATTCAGTATCCGATATAATTCCTGACATGATTATCTCACCTCCAGCTCGGCCCATTCCGCAGGTAAATGTGAGGTGATGTGTTTCAGATAGAATTTACTTGGTTAAAATATTCAACATGAAGCAAAACACTCTTTATTTGAATACTGTTGATAAAAGACAACAGAAGAAAGAGGAACTTACAATAACTTAATTCTGTTGGATAACTTAGCAGAATAATAGTTTATTTAATAGCGATACAGTAACTGCTCCAATATGGTATCATCCAATAAGCACACAAATATCAAAAAGCAAATGCAGGAAACAGATGGTCTCACATGCAGTTCTCCAATCCAGAAGGAAAGAACATCAAAAGACATTTCCGAGAGAAATCACAGAGAGAGTGTGTAGAACCGGGGAGAGATTTCCTGCCTTCCAACGCTGCTGAGAACCCAGCAATAACTGGCGAAAGGTAAAACTAAGAATCCTGGTTCTGTGAGAGTTTGACCATCACTCCACAGGACCAGGCCGTGGCTGCAAGAACACAAGGAATGGACTGTATCTACATCGTCTATGGCTCTGTAGGCGTCTCTCAAAAATGCCTAAATCCACCTAAGCCGTTTAATCCTGGACAGACAAAAGTCTAAGTTAAACAGAAATAAATAAAACGAAAAGATGTAGCAGACCTGGTGATCAGGCACAGACAGCCTCGGGAGCCCAGCAATTCCTACACCACTAAAACACAGCAGAATCATCGAGCTTGTGCAGAGAAAGAATGATCTCTTTCCCTCACCTCTATGTTTAGAACTGGAGATGTGCCATTAGACCAATAATCAGCGATATCAAAATTTCACCCACACCAAGTATTATTGTGATACATCAGAGTTTCCGTGAAATGGGTTAACCGGAGCTGTTTGTTCAGTGATTGTGATTAATATCAGTCTTCCTGGACCTAACTGGGTCACTGGAGGATTTCCCTCTACCATAATTAGGGACTTCTTTCAACTTCATATGCCATAGTATTTGGGGCAGAGTCAACCTCAACAATATTGGGATCAGCAGCTGCAGAGAAAGAGAGAGAAATCAGAATCTGAGAACATTAGAATGTTCCAACAATGGATCAGAATCTGAGAACATTAGACTGGAATGTTCCAACAATGGATCAGAATCTGAGAACATTAGACTGGAATGTTCCAACAATGAACAGGAGTTTATCCTGAGGTCTTTCTTGGCTTTCTCTGGATTGGCATGGTTAGAGTTGCGGATACGAGCTGTACTGATGATTATTCAAGCTGGGTACTATCCCATCCTCGCTATTATTGGTGTTCCGGGTAAGTTTATCTCTGGCAATTCTATAAATGATGCTGAATGTTATTGCTATGCTGGTTGATTATATTTAACAAATACATAAACTTTCAGTCACAAGCGCCACTTCCTTCTCATGCATTTCCAAACTACTTACTCATAAACATCTGAGAAGGAATAGGACTGTTCGGAACCTTGAGTCCCTTTTTACCGTGAACTGTTTTATGTCTCCATATTCTCTCTGTCATCAAACCTGCTGACACCCACCTACATAATATACCCAATCACCAGCTCTGCCTGAGTGCTGTTGCTGACTTCGCCATCACCTACCCCTTCGTTAACGACAGATTTTATGGCTCCAGTTCTCTTCTGACCTCTCTTACAGTTACAAATGATTTGACCACAAAATTCTTCTTGTCTCGACATTTACTTCACAACAGGGACTCTTAATAATGTCACTTACTGTGTAATTCAGAGGCACGGGTTATGACTCAAATACCATTGTCTGAAAGCCTACCACTGCTGATGACTAAATTTAAATTCCAATGACAAAAAATAGAATGAAACCTAATTTCACTCATGGCAACCATAAACCATCAGGGTTTCTTTTCCATTTTTATTGATAACCTTTTTTTTAAAGAAACCTAACATTTTTGCCCTGTCTGAACCAAGTGTCACCTCAGATTTACAACAATATGGTTGCCTCCATATTGCCTTGACAAATGGCCGCTTGGTCAAGGGCAGTTAGATTGGACAACAAATACTGCCCTTGATGCTGGCATCCCGCGAAACAACAACATTAAAGGTGAAATAACCAAGGAAATGCGGATGCTGGCGATCTGAAATAAAATTCTCCACCGTCTGAAAGAATGTTGGAGAATCTCAGCAGATATGGCAGTCTGTCGGAAGAAACACAAGTAGCATTTCGAGTTCAGTGAACCTATCAAAACTGAATGCAGCTGAGCAATAATATTATTATATCAGGGATGGTTGGAAGGCTGAGCGGGAGGTTTGTGTTGAGTGGATGATGTCCAGCAAGAGAGAGAGAGAGAGAGAAAGAGAGAGAGAGAGAGAAAGGAAAAGCAAGCAAAATGATTGCTGATGATGGACTGGAAGGAAAACAGAATGGGAAGTTAATCTAACATTTCCCCTTTTCACATATTCCTGAATATCATATTTATTACGGGATGTCCCTGCTTACCGTGAGTTATGTTCCTCTATCTCTCGTCTCTGAGTATGGTGATCTACTCCATCAGCAATACTTATAGTCGCTGAGATACAGAGAAACGTAATGTTCCATTGTAAACTGCTTCTTTGGAGAGAGGAACTGTTACTGTGCGACTGTGTGGAGATGGAACGGCTTTCTCAGCCTGGAAGGGAAACTGAGGAGACCGAGGCATTTTCAACATTGAATGGATGCACTATGGGTGTGGGGAATTGACTTGCTGCTGTCATCTAGAATGTCAGTGGAGGTTCTGTGGATGGTGTTCTCAGGATTGTGATGTCAGATATTGGGTTCATTCAGGGAGCCCCGAGGGTCTGTGGACCCCATTGTGAATACTGCATTTACTGTGTGTCTGGGTCCATGGGAAACAAATGGAGCTGAGACTACAAAGAAGGGAAGCTGTGTAAATTGGGTGGAGCAGGGCACTGTACTATACTGTCTGAGATTTCCAGGAACATTTGTCTAAGCTGCACCCATTCAGGTGTAAAGTGTAAAGCCAGCTTGTCTCAAAATTGAGGTGGTCACTGAGTTGCATCCCCTCTTTCTGGATAACCTGTCGTCTCACACCAGGGACAGTACTGTGCTGACACTCAGAATGAATTAAACTGCATTGATTCAGGAACTTTGCAGGCAGCAGTGGGTAATATATCCACCATCTCTGAAGTGCAATCCTCCAATGTATTCATAAGCGGTCAGAAACCACCTGCCTGCTGAGAGGAATGCATTGGTTCCGTCTCCACAGGCGAAGGTACAGAAACTAACTTGCAGATATATTAGGGAACAGAGTGATTGGTAAAAATCGGAAACTGCAGGAAATCATAATTAATGAAGTGTATGTCATTGAACATCTAATTGAATTGAAGTTTCATAAGTTGCCGCATCTGATGAGCTACATCCCAGAGTGATTGAGATGAGAACAGAGCTAATAAAAGAATTACTGATTATTCTTCAAAGCTAGTTAGATTCTGGAAAGGATGCTTCAGACTTGAAAATAACTATTGTAAACCTAAATATTTAAAACAGGATGGAGTTGGAAAACACAAAACGAAATAGCTTGATGTCAGCTGTTAGAAAAAAAATATTGGAACGTTTTATAAGGAACGTTTCTCAACTAGATACTTGGAGAATAATGATATGACTTGGTACATTCGGCCTTGATTCAGGAAAGGGAAATGATCTTTGATAAACCTGTTTGTGGCGATTATCCGTTGTGACATCGACAGTTTAAACCAATGGGAGTGGAGTATTTGTATTTTTAGAAGACGCATGACATGTTTGAATACAGGTGAATGGGGAATGTTAGGGTCCATGGGTAGGTAGGGGTGGAATATATACCATATGGATTAAACATTGGGGAATGGAAATACGAGATGAATACTGTTTTTCTCTGGACTGAAGGATTGATGGGCGGCAGCAGGATCAGTGTTTGGGCAATAGCTGTTGACAAAGTATAAAAATGATTCAGATGTGAACAACAAATACCATCATGTACATTTATATTTATTAAATAGTAGAGAGGTTGGCGAGTGCTTTTGTTGAAAAGGACCTGGATGTGCTTGGTCATAAGTCACTGACAGAATTCATACGGGGACAGGAAGTAAATGATATGTGGTTCTTCGTGCAAAATGATTGAAGTACAAAAGTTAGAATATCTTTCCCACTGATCGTGTTTTTTGAGAGAGTATTTGGTGCATTGTGTAAAGGTTTGGTCTGCTTTATAAACAATGATCCCTTTGTCACTGAGAGAGTGCAAAGTAGTTTGACCAGACTAAACACTGGCATGATGTTATCATGAGGAGAGAGTGCAGTAACTATGTGTTTAATCTGTAGCGCTGAGAGAATCAGAAGTTGAAGCTTGATGGGCATGGACAGAAACTCATTATGTCCCAAACAGCTGAATATAGTGAAAATTTCATACTTTTCATTAGATGTTTGATTCACGACACTTTACATTCATCTGCAGAGCCCCATGTCGATTGACGGAGAGGCACAGGCTCTGAATGAACTCTGAACAAAGGGGGCGCAGTGGTAGTCTGGCGCACTGACCACTACAACGCCAACTCGAGGACACCTCTTCCTACCACCCCCTTGACCATGACCCCACCCCCCATCACCAAACCATCATCTCCCAGACCATACAGAACCTCATCACCTCAGGAGATCTCCCACCCACAGCTTCCAACCTCATAGTCCGGGAACCCCGCACTGCCCGGTTCTACCTCCTTCCCAAGATCCACAAGCCTGACCACCCTGGCCGACCCATTGTCTCAGAATGCTCCTGCCCCACTGAACTCATCTCTATCTACCTCCACACTGTCCTATATCCCCTAGTCCAGGAATTCTCCACATACGTTCGAGACACCACCCACGCCCTCCACCTCCTCCAAGACTTCCGTTTCCCCGGCCCCCAACGCCTCATCTTCACCATGGATATCCAATCCCTCCACACCTCCATCCGCCATGACGAGCGCTTCCAGGCCCTCCGTTTTTTCCTCTCCAGACGTTCCCAACAGTACCCCTCCACCGACACACTCAATCGTTTGGCCGAACTGGTCCTCACCCTTAACAATTTATCCTTTGAATCCTCCCACTTCCACCAGATCAAAGGGGTAGCCAAGGGCACACGTATGGGCCCCAGCTATGCCTGTCTCTTTGTTGGCTACGTAGAGCAGTTGATCTTCCGTAATTACACTGGCACCACTCCCCACCTCTTCCTCCACTACATTGATGACTGCATTGGTGCCACCTCGTGCTCCCGCGAGGAGGTTGAGCAATTCATCAACTTCACCACCACATTCTTCCCTGACCTTAAATTTACCTGGACCATCTCTGACACCTCCTTCCCCTTCCTGGACCTCTCCATCTCCATCAGTGACGACCGACTTGACACTAACATTTTCTACAAACCCACCGACTCCCACAGCTACCTGGATTACACCTCTTCCCACTCTACCTCTTGCAAAAATGCCATCCCGTATTCCTAATTCCTCCGCCTCCGCCGTATCTGCTCCCAGGAGGAGCAGTTCCACCACAGAGCACACCAGATGGCCTCCTTCTTTAGAGACCGCAATTTCTCTTCCCACGTGGTTAAAGATGCCCTCCAACGCATCTCGTCCACATCCCGCACCTCCGCCCTCAGACCCAACCCCTCCAACCGCAACAAGGAGAGAACGCCCCTGGTGCTCACCTTCCACCCTACCAACCTTCGCATAAACCAAATCATCCGCCGACATTTCCGCCACCTCCAAACAGACCCCACCACCAGGGATATATTTCCCTCCCCACCCCTCTCCGCCTTCCGCAAAGACCGTTCCCTCTGTGACTACCTGGTCAGGTCCACGCCCCCCTATGACCCACCCTCCCATCCTGGCACTTTCCCCTGCCACCACAGGAACTATAAAACCTGTGCCCACACCTCCGCCCTCACCTTCATCCAAGGCCCTAAAGGAGCCTTCCACATCCATCAAAATTTTACCTGCACATCCACTAATATCATTTATTGTATCCGTTGCTCCAGATGCGGTCTCCTCTACATTGGGGAGACTGGGCATCTCCTAGCAGAGCGCTTTAGGGAATATCTCCAGGACACCCGCACCAATCAACCAAACCGCCCCGTGGCTCAACATTTCAACTCCCCCTCCCACTCCGCCGAGGATATGGAGGTGCTGGGCCTCCTCCACCGCCGGTCCCTCACCACCAGACGCATGGAAGAAGAACGCCTCATCTTCCGCCTCGGAACACTTCAACCCCAGGGCATCAATGTGAATTTCAACAGCTTCCTCATTTCCCCTTCCCCCACCTCATCCTAGTTTCTAACCTCCAGCAACACGATCCCCTTGACTTGTCCGGACTTGTCCGACCTGCCCAGCTCCTTTCCCACCTATCCACTCCACCCTCTCCTCCCTGACCTATCACCTTCATCTCCTCCCCCACTCACCTATTGTACTCTATGCTACTCTATCCCCACCCCCACCCTCCTCTAGCTTATCTCTCCACGCTTCAGGCTCTCTGCCTTTATTCCTGATGAAGGGCTTTTGTCCGAAACGTCGATTTTGCCTGTCCTCGGATGCTGCCTGAATTGCTGTTCTCTTCCAGCACCACTGATCCAGAATCTGAACACTTCAATGCACAGTTAATGTGTGACACTGCATTGAATGTCACGTTGTACACAATCCTGTTATCAGCCAATATACCTTCATTCTGAAACAATTAGTTATTCCACAATGGCTTCTGACCTCCACGGAGACCATGGGTATGTCTTCTTGGAGATGGAAGATAACTTGGTGAATGGCTAAACAATGTTGGCTTCATTCCGACTGCCAGAAAACCATGTTAAAGTAACACATATTTACTTTGAGTAATTAAGTCATGTGGATCAATTTGGAGCTGTCTGTCTATGCAGTCCCTGCTCCATTTGTTTGTGATGCTGGAGCATCTCTGACACTTTCCTGTTCTTGCGTTAGTGGCTTGACAAGCTGAATAACCTCTTCCTGTTACTTTGTAAGTGACTCCGGGTGTGAAATGGCTCTTTCTGATCCCATGTGTGTTACATGTGGGCTCCCTGTCTTCCTGTGCAATGGGCAGGAGGGATTGAATGGGCAATCCTTCTTCTTGCCCAGTAGTTTTGGTGGGATGAATGGCTTCCCCACATTTTTGTGAAACCAGATTGAGGTGCTGAATTTTCTCCTCCTTTTACTGTGGAAATGTACTGTGCTGTTACATAAATGTTACCCAGACTTTAACAGCACGGTCTTGAATGTTGTCCAGGTCTTGCTGTACTTGGTCACGGACTGTTTCAAGAGCTGAAGAGAGACAACTTGTCCTGAAAATTTTGTAAACTTCAGTGAATGCCCCCTCTTCTACACGCACGGTGGCTCAGTAGCTTACACTGCTACTTGACAGCACCAGGGTCCTAGGTTCGATTCCACCCTTGGGCAACTGTCTGTGTGGAGTTTGCACATTCCCCACTTGTCTGCATGAGTTTCCTCCGGGTGCTCCGGTTTCCTGCCACAGTCCAAAGGTGTTCAGGCCAGGTGAATTGGCCATGCTAAATTATCCATTATGTCAGGTGTATTAGTCAGAGGGAAATGTGCCTGGTGGGTTACTCTTCGGAGGGTCATTGTGGAATGGATGGGCCGAAATGCCTGTTTCCACACTGTAGGGAATCTAATCTGCTCAGTTTGGACTCAAAGGGCTGTATCGCCTCCTTCCACACTGTAGGGATTCTATGATGACAAACTGGAGATGCCTGGGCTGAGGAAGCTTCGCTGAGGATCTCCTGCAGATGTGTCCCATGGCTGAGATGATTGATGCCCACCAATGATAATCATCTTTCCTTGTGCCTTGAATGACTCCAAAAAGTGTAGAGGTCATAACTAATTCTCATTAAGTGCGATTTACCAGGAGAAACTTTACCAAGATGCTGCCTGGACTGGAAAGCACGTCTTCTGAAGAAACCATGAGCGAACGAGGGCTTTTCTCAATGGAG
The DNA here is from genome assembly GCF_037043375.1 of Chiloscyllium plagiosum. Taxonomy (NCBI): domain Eukaryota; kingdom Metazoa; phylum Chordata; class Chondrichthyes; order Orectolobiformes; family Hemiscylliidae; genus Chiloscyllium; species Chiloscyllium plagiosum. Next base: position 35,881,392 of record NW_028270171.1, read on the forward strand.
GTGTACAAGATGACGAGAGGCATAGAGACATGTGAATAGCCAGAAGCATTTTCCAAGGGCAGAAATGTCTATGACTAGGTGGCATAATTTTAAGGTAATTGGAGGAAGGTTTAGGGAAGATATCAGCGGTAGAGTCTTTGCACAGAGAGTGCTGGGTGTGTCGAATGCACTGCCAGTGGTGGTAGTAGAGTCAAATACGTGATGGAAACTTAAGAGACTCTTGGATAGGCACATTGAACAAAGTGAACGAAAGCATGTAGGTTAGTCTGATCTTGGAGTAGGATAAACGGCACAATGTCGAGGGATGAAGGTCCTAACTGCATGCCTTCATGTAGAACTCTGAGCTCAGAAACTGCATGAATTCATGTACAACTGCGTTATCTCACTTTTTAGATTAGAATCAATCTAAGTATTATGGCATAGACAGAGAACACAGGGGGCAACACCTTCACCATATTGTCTAGCTACCACCATTGTTTACAGCTAACCTGAGAATGCAACTTTTAAAAAACGATTTTGTGATTTACATATGATAGAAGTGAAACTGTCATGATATTCTAACAGATGAAATGCTAATTAACCTTTTTTCAATGTATAATTTCAGTTACATCACACTGCAAATTTCTGCTATAAATTCTGTGTTAGGATTGAGCCCTCCACTATCACCTGATGAAGGAGTGACGCTCCGAAAGCTAGTGTGCTTCCAATTAAACCTGTTGGACTATAACCTGGTGTTGTGTGATTTTTAACTTTATACACCCCAGTCCAAAACCGGCATCTCCAAATCAGTTTTATTCTTTGTTCTGTACTCTATGGAAGTGCTCAATAAGACTTGGACATTAAGGAAGATTTGAGACTTGGAGCAGGTCAGCTTTGATCTTAGTGATGGTAAGGCAGGCTTGGGATGTGAATGACCTGCCCCTGTTTCTGATGTTCTCCCATTAAGTTATTAGAAAGTTAGTTGGTTTTATTTTCCTGGAAGGTCTTTTATGGAATGTTGCAATCCGGACCACCCGTGTATTTAGTGAGCCATCACTGGGTGAGATTTGGGGGCTGTATTCACAGTGAATCTGGGTCTACAACCTGATCAACAAATGAAGCACAAGATACAGAGAGGGCAAGCTCTGTAAAGAGAAATGAGCAACCTCTTCCATATCCAGCCTGGGTCTTCCAATTACATTTCCCAAATCTCCCAACCTGAGTGGGACAGTCTCGAGGGACTGAATTGTTTCCTCTATTTCTGTGCACCATGCTTTAACAGTAAGTGGACTCTAAATGCTCCTGTCTAGCAGGTTAGAGAGGTGGAATGGAACACAGAAACATGGGACTGAGGAGCAGGAGTGGGTCATTAGAGAATTTGAGCCTTCTCCACCAGGCATTAAGATTGTCGCTGATCAGATTATGGCCTCAGCCTCATTTCCTGCCTGTCCCATTATCCGTGACACACTTCTCTGTTAAATCTTTAACTAACTCAGCTGTGAATACTTGTAATCAGAGAAGCACCACAAACTTCTGGGGAAGAGAATTACCATTCGAATGGCCCTTTTAGAATTTTCCCTCATCCAGTTGTGAGAATAAGTGAGTCATACAGCGTGGAAACAGCTCCTTTTGTCCATTTGTCCACGCCAATCTGGCATCTGAATCAGATCTCGTCCCACTTGTCAGCATTTGGCCCACATCCCTCTGAACCGTTCCTATTTATGTAACTATCCAGACACATTTTAAAGGTGTAATTGTACCCGCTTTCACCACTTCCTCTGACAGTACACCCACCAACCTCTATATGAAAAAGTTTCCCCTCAGATCCCTTCTAAGTCTTTGCTCTGTCACCTTCTCCCTATGCCGTCCAGTTATAGACGCCCCTACACTGTGAAAAGATCTTGCCCATTCAGACTATCAATGCCCCTCAGGACTTTCTTTAAACATCTGTCATGTCACCATTCAGCCTCTGACAGTCCAGAGAAAAAGCCTCAACCTGTTCATCATCTCCCTGTAGCTCAAACTCTCAGGTTCCAGAAAATCCTTGTAAATCTTTTCTGCACCCTTTCAAGCTTAACAACATCTATCCTTAGCAGAGTCAACTGATATGTACGCAATATTCTTCAAGTGGCCTCACCTACGTCCTGTACAAGCGCAACACGTTACGCCTACTCCTATACTCAATGTTCTGACAGACTAAGACAAGCCTGCCAACCACGTTCCTCACCATTCTACCGACCTAAACTCCACTTTCAAGGAACTATGAATCTTCACCCATAGGCCTCTTTGTTCATTCCCTGCTTTAACTTACCAAAATGCAAAACCTCACAAATATCTAAATTAAACTCCATCTGCCAGTCCTTGGCTCAGTGATGTCAAAGATCCCGTTATATTCTGAGATCATCTTCGTCACTGTCGACTGCACCACTTTGGTGATGTTATCTGTAAACTTACTAACCATGCCTCCGATAATCACATCAAAATTGTTTATATTCGTGATGAAAAGCAGTGAGCTCAGCATTGATTCTTTCAGCACACCGCTGGCCACAGGTCTTCTTTCTGGAAAACAATCCATTACCTTCAATCCAATTTTGTATCCAATTCGTTAGCATTGCCTAAATTACATATAACCTAATTTGAGTAATCTGTCTACGATGACGTACCGTATTAAGTGCATTGCTGAAGTCTGTGTAAACAATGTATACCACAGTATCCTCTTCAATCTTCATTGTCACCTCTTCGTAATACTCAATCACATAAATTAGACATGGTTTCCATCACACAAATCCATATTGACTATCCCTAATCAGTCCTTGTCTTTCTAAATAGATGTAAATCGCATCCCTCAGAATCCCCTCCAAAGAACTCCTCGACACTAACGTTGGCTGATTGAGTCAATAATTCCCTGTGTTGCTTTGGTTAACTTCTCCCTTTTCTAGCCCCACTCCTCCACTGGCCACAAAAAATAATTATAATTATGTTGGTGATATGGCAAATGATATAGTTCTCAGAGTGTGTCAGGGTCAGTGTTAGGAACAAGTCAGGCAGATTTCTTTAATCTGCTAAAACAACACGTTAATGACCAAAACAAAGTTGCTCAAATTATGATGGAAAGAGGGATGACGAGAGGATATTGCAAATATGTATATTGATATTTTCCTTTAAAAAATACTGAGAAACACACAGACACAGACACACACAGGCACAGAAACACACAGAGACACACAGACACACACACAGGCACACAGGCACACACAGACACAGAAACACACACAGACACACACAGACACACAGACACACACAGACACAGAAACACACACAGACACACACACACACGCACACATATTGTCGATAACAAACTGAAAAGCAAAATATGTGCAAAGTTAACTTGACAGAACATTGTCCAAATATAACTCGAACTCATGACCAAAGAATAAATGAGAGCTTGATCCTAATGCTATTCTATTTGTAGCGTCATCAAGTCCTACAGCACGGAGAGAGGCAGAGAGGCCCTTTGGCCCAAACTCGTCCATGCTGATCCAAATATCCAACCACATTAACCTCATTTCCCAGCACTTGGCCCATAGCATTCTCATCCTTTCCTGTCCATGTACTTGCCCAAATACCGTTTAAATATCGTTAATACAAATGCTTCAACCACTTCCGTTGGCAGCTCATTCCTTTTGTGTATCACTCTCTGTGTAAAACAGTTTCCATCAGTTTCCCTTTTATTCATTCCTCTCTCACCTTAAAATGATGCCCTCTCCTCCTCGATTCCCCAACTCTAGGGAAAAAAAACGCTGCATCCATTCACCTATTCCATGTAAACTTCTATAAGATCCCTCTCAGACATCTATTCTGTCAAGAAAAACGTCCTCGCTTGTCCAACCTCTCCCTATAATTCATATTGTTGAGTCCTGGCAACCTTTTTGTAAATTCCGTCTGCATACATTCCAAATTAAAAACATCCTGCCGATCGCAATTTGACTAAAACTGAACACAACACTGCAAGTACAGCCTCACCAACATCCTGTATAACTGCAACATAACTTCCCAACTGCTCTCCTCCGTGTCCTGACCGATGCATGCTAGTGTGGCAAAAGCCTTCTTCACTACCAAGTCTAACTGTGACCCCAATTTCAGTGAATGGTGGACCTAAACTCCATGGTCCCTCTACTCAACTACACTCCTTAAAGTCCTACCAATCGCCATGAAACTCCTACCTTGGTCTAACGTTGCCTAAATATTCCTCGGCCCACTTCTCAAGTTTGATCAAGGTCCTGCTGCAATTTCTGATATACTTCCTCACTGTCTACGATATCTCCTATTTTAGTGTCATCTTCAAGTTTGCTAATCATGCCTTGCACATTCGCAAGAATATCATTGATACAGATAACAAACAGCAATGAGCCCAGCAGCGACCCCTGAGGCACTTCATGTGTCACAGTCCTCGAGTCCGAGAGCATCCTTCCACTATTACCCTCTGCTTACTACCATGAAGCCAATTGTGTATCCAATTCGCCAGATCCCTGTGGATTCCATGCGATTCTCACGTTCCAGACCAGCCTATCAAAAGTAACCTTGCCAAAGGCCTTACTGAAAACCATACAGGCTATGTCCACCGCTCTATCCTCATCAACATTACTGGTCATTTCATCAATGAACTCAAACAAATTTGAGAGGCATGATCCCCCACTCACAAAGCCATTCAATCTTTCCAGTCTAAAAACAACTATTAATAATAATTATTAAAATGAATAAAAAACGAATAAATAATAATAAGATCACATTTTCAGTGGAGAAAAATTTATCCCTGGTATGTGATATTGGAAAGTGCATTATGGGTGAAGGACAGAATAGATTTTGTACCTGTGTCATTGAACTGTGTTGAAAAAAGCAAGGGTGGCATGATGGTTCAGTGGCTAGTACTGCAACATAACTTCCCAACTGCTCTTCTCCGTGTCCTGACCGATGCATGCTAGTGTGGCAAAAGCCTTCTTCACTACCATGTCTAACGGTGACCCCACTTTCAGAGAATGGTGGACCTAAACTCCAACGTCCCTCTACTCAACTACACTCCTTAATGTCCTACCAATCGCCATGAAACTCCTACCTGCCTCATTGTGCCATGGAACCGAATTTGGTTCCAGCTTCAGGTGACTCTCTGTGTGGAGTTTGCACATTCTCACTGTATTTGTGTGTTTCCTCTGGGTGCTGCATTTTCCTTCCACAATCCAAAGATGTATAGTCAGGTGAATTGGCCATGCTAAGTTACCCATAGTGTTATGTGCATTCGTCAGGAGTAAATACAGGGTACGGGAATGGGACTGGGTGGGTTACTGTTTGGAGGGTCGGTGTGGTCTTGTTGGGTCAAATGGCCTGTTTCCATACTGTCGGGAATCTGTCAAAAACACTATTTCTAAAAAACCTGATCTTTCCAAATGCATGTATATCTCATCCCTCAGAGTCTTCTCAAGTAACCGACCAACCACAGATGTTAGGTTTCCTGTTCTATAGATCCCTTCCTGAATAATGGCACAACATTTGCTACTCTCCAATATTCTGGAACCTAAACTGTCGCTAACAATGATGCAAAAATATCACCCAAGGTCATCGTAGTGTGTTCTGTAGCCTCGTGCAGTGTTCTTGAATGCATCTGTTCAGGACCAAGAGATTTATCCACCTTCATACAATCTAATGCATCCAACATGTCTTCTCCTGTGATATTGACTCACCCCAAGATAACACCACAACCTTTGTTAACCTCCCAAGTCTTCATGTATTTCTCCACGATAAAGGCAGAGGAGACATATTCATTGAGAATCTCGTAAATCTCCTACAGTCCTAGACATGCATGTCCACTTTGGACCTTGAGGGGTCATATTCTCATTTAGTTATTCTTTTTACTTTAATATACATAAAGAACCTCATTGGATTCGCCCTAATCTTCTCAGCCAAAGCGATCTTGTGCCCCCCTTTTCGCCCTCCTGATTTCCTTCTTCAGTAAACTACTGTATCCCCTAAACACCTCCAGGTACTCCCTCGATCCCAGCTGCCTGGACCTGAACCACGCCTCCTTTTGGCTGGTCAAAGACTCAATATCACTTGACATCCGAGGTTCCCTCTTCCTACCAACCTTGCCTTTTACCCTAACAGAAACATATAGACCTTGAACTGTAGACATTTTACTTTTAAAGTCCTCCCACTTGCAGGCGGTCCCACCGCCTGCAAACAAACTCCTCCAACCAACCCCTACAAGCTCCTGTCTAATTCCATCAAAGTTCGCCTTGCCCCAGTTTTGAACTTGAAACTGTGGAGCAGTTTTGTCCTTCTCCATAACTATTTAAAAATTAATAGAACTATGGTCACTGGTCCCAGAGTGCTCCCCCACCCCCCGTCACCTCAGTCACCTGCCCTGCCCTCGATCTTAGAGTAGGTCATGTTTTGTCCCTTCCCGAGTTGCACCTTCTACTTACTGCTTGAGGAAACTATTCGGAACACACTTAATAGATACACCCCATCTCTGTCCTTAATTCTATGTCTTCCCAATCTATGTTCGGAAAATTAAAATCTACTGATGCAATCCTATTGGCCCTGCAAGTCTCCCCAGTCTGTCTACATATTTTTGTTCCCCTAATTCCTCGTTTACTATTTGCGGGCCTATAGTACAATCCAAATACTATCACCATTCTCTTCTTATTTCTTAGCTCCCCAGACAAGTGCTCAGAGGATGATCCATCAGTTATTTTATCTGACTACTGCTGTGATACTCGCCTTAATCAAAAATAAACTCCCCATCCCCTCTTTCCACCATCTCTCTCCCGCATAAAGTACCTGTACCCTGGTACATTAAGCTGCCAGTGCTGTCCCTCCCTTAGCCATGTATATGTAATGGCTATAATATCCCAGTCCCACGGACTGATCATGTTCTGAGTTCATTAGCCTTACCTGTCAGCCATCTTGCATTTAAACAGTTGCAATTTAATCCAACAGACATTCCTTGCTCCCTGTCGTTGTCTCGCCTGACCTGTCTCTTCACTTTACTGTTTCTAATTACTGTATCTCTTTCCAGCCTCGCACTTGCCTCCCTGCTGTTGAGGATCCCACCCCTGCCCAACCCCAACCAATCTAGTTGAAACCATCCCTTGCAGCAGTTTCAAACCTGCCTGCCAGGATATTGGTCCCCTGCCAGTTAAGGTCCAACCCGTCCTTCCTGAACACGTCACCTTGCCCCACAAAACATCCCAGTAATTCAAAAAGCTCTGCCCTCTGCACCAATTCTTGAGCCACCCGTTCATCTGCCATATCCTCCAGTTCTTACCCTCATTAGCACGGAGCACGGGAAGTAAACTGGATATTACCGCTGTCATGGTCCTGTCTTTTATTCTTTTCCCTAGCTCTCTACAATCACTTTTCTGGACGTCATTACTATTTCTACCTTTGTCACTCTGTCCTTTGTACCAATGTGCACAATGACTTTTGGCTGCTTCCCCCCACTACAACTGCCCCCCTCCCCCCATTCCCACGCACGGTGAGAACGTTCTGCAGCCGCTCTGAGACATCCTGCACCCTGAGCATGTGGGAGGCTACACACCATTCCGGATTCCCATTTGCAGCCACAGCATCTCCGTCTGTGCCCCTCACTATCGAGTCACATAATTACTTCTGTCGTTATTCTGCTTGCACAACCTTCTGACAATGAGATTTCTTCCTGAAACAGTTGAATTTGGCTGAATTATTTTGCGTCAGGCAATGGGGCGATTCCACTGAATCCTCATCAGGAATCCTCCATTAGTAGGAAAGATTACTGGACTTTTTTTCACTCCCACACATTGCTGTGATGAGCGACAGGGAAACAGAAATGGAGCAATAGAATGTTCCTCCACAGATTGGCTACATTTTCCAGCTGTAAGTTAAATCAGTCACGTTATCAGTCCCACACTGGACTCTGTGAGCTCTTCTTGAACATTGTCCGAACTATATGACTCCATCACATTCTCCACTCCAGGTCAGTGTGTTATTGCAGAATCAATTCATTAACAATAAATGGTCCAACTTGTTTTGAAGATGTGTTAATATGTGCTTGCATAATGTAAAAATAAGCGTTTCATGTCTTCACAATATCTGTGTTAAAATTAATATTCTTAAACATATATAGTAATTGCTGGAAACGTTCAGCCTGTCTCTCAGCATGTAGGAAGAGAATTCACAGTTCAATTTTTCTGTTCAATGACCTTTCCTTTGGACCTGTCTTATTCTTAAAGTATTTTCCCAGTTTTATTTTCCCACACAAGAAGAAATATCCATCCGTTATTCGCCAACTACACTCTTCTCAAGATCTTATATGTTCAATAAAACATACCTTATTCTCAGGCCGAACTGTTAATTCTTCATAACGTAATGCCGTCATCCCAAGATTGAGTAAAGAGAAACATCTTTGAAACGATTCGATGGCAATTATGTTTTTTCTCACAGTTTAGGCAATTATAACTACACATAATACAACAGATGTAATCTCAGCAATGCCCTGTGCTGATGCAGAAAACATCGGTAAGATCATACCCAGCACCCCTTGCACGAAACAGAATCACTACATTTGCCTTCCAAATCACTTGCAACTTCTTCAGATTAATTTGATGTGATTCATGCACTAAGAGACGCAAATCCCTCTGTAACACTGAGTTCTGCAATCTCCTTGCATTTAAATAAATTTCTGCTGTTTTGTCTTTTCCCCAAAACAGAAAATTTCCATCACATTTATATTGTCCTGCTTTTTTTCTGCTGAAGCTTTGCTCACAGCCATCCTCTGTCTGTATGCCATTGCTTGTTGTTGTGCCCTCCCCTGTCTGTGTCCCATTGCAGACGTGCTGCACTCCCACTGTCTGTATCCCATTACAGACACTCTGCCTTCCCCTGTCTGTATCCCATTGCAGACATTCTGCCCTCCCCCGTCTGTATCCCATTGCAGACGCTCTGCCCTTCCCCTGTCAGTATCCCATTGCAGACGTTCTGCCCTCCCCTGTCTGTATCCCATTGCAGACGCTCTGCCTTCCCCCGTCTGTATCCCATTGCAGACGCTCTGCCTTCCCCATCTGTATTTCATTGCAGACGCTCTGCCTTCCCCTGCCTGTATCCCGTTGCAGACGCTCTGCCCTCCCCCAGTCTGTATCCCATTGCAGACACTCAGCCCTCCCTCAGTCTGTATCCCATTGCAGACATTCTGCCCTCCCCGTCTGTATCCCATTGCAGACGCTCTGCCTTCCCCCAGTCTGTATCCCATTGCAGACACTCAGCCCTCCCTCAGTCTGTATCCCATTGCAGACATTCTGCCCTCCCCGTCTGTATCCCATTGCAGACGCTCTGCCTTCCCCCAGTCTGTATCCATTTGCAGACACTAAGCCCTCCCCCAGTCTGTATCCCATTGCAGACATTCTGCCCTCCCCGTCTGTATCCCATTGCAGACGCTCTGCTTTCCCTCAGTCTGTATCCCATTGCAGACATTCTGCCCTCCCCCTTCTGTATTTCATTGCAGACGCACTGCCCTCAGCTGTCTGTCTCCCATTGCAGACGCTCTGTCTTCCCCATCTATATCCCACTGCAGACGCTCTGCCCTCGTCTGTATCCCACTGGAGACATTCTGCCCTCCCTGTCTGTATCCAATAGCAGACGCTCTGCCCTCACCAATCAGTATCCCATTGCAGACGGTCTGGCCTTCCTCTGCCTGTATCCAAATTGTAGACGCACTGCCCTCACTCTGCCCTCCCCCGTCTGTACCCCATTGCAAACGCCCTGCCCTCCCCCTGTCCGTATTACATTGCAGATGCTCTGCCCTCCCTCTGTCTGTATCCCATTGAAGACGCACTGCCCTCCTCCTGTCTGTATCACATTGTAGATGCTCTTCCCTTTCGTCTGTATCCCATTGCAGACGCTCTGCCCTCACCCATCTGTATCCTATTGCAGACACTATTCCCTCCCCTGACTGTATCCCACTGTAGACAGTCTTCTCTCCACTGTTTGTATCCCATTGCAGACACTCTGACCTCCCCTGTCCTGTTTCCCATTGAAGATGCTCTGACCTCCCCTGTCTGTATCCCATTGCAGACGCTCTGCCCTCCCCCTGCCTGTATCCCATTGCAGACGAACTGCCCTCCTCCTGTCTCTATCCCATTGCAGACGCCATGCCCTCCCCTGTCTCCATCCCATTGCAGACGTTCTGCCCTCCCTCTGTCTCTATCCCATTGCAGACGCTCTGACCTCCCCTATCTGTATCCCATTGCAGAAGCTCTGCCCTCCCCTGTCTGTATCCCATTGCAGACGCTCTGTCTCCATTTGACATCTTATTGAATGACTATCCTGGTGCATGATCAAACTGAGCTCCATGTCTTTCATCCGGTTCATTAGAATAGATTGTAATTTGTTGATGACCTCACACAGATCCCTGAAGAATTCCACTCGTTACAGCTTTAAACACAAAATGAGTAATGATCTATACTCTGTATTTCCTGACAGCTACCCAGGGCGCCCCTGCTTCTGAATAAAAGCCTGGGATGGTTATATGGCGTCCCCCTGTGCTGTGTAATTTACTGAATACTTCATTCTGTTTGGTGTGGCCTGTTTGGTGCAGCCCATTTTGCCGCAGACACATTTAGGCGCAGAACTATTTCAGCACAGCTCATATTTATTCCTTTTCAGGCTTAGATAAAAGCATTAATCAAATCAATAAAAATAAAAATAATGTTTATTCCCTTCAGTAAAAATGTTAAAAATACACTTGTGTAAGTATAACATTGACTCAGAGTTTTCTTTCAGAGCTAAAATGATAATTGGCCTTTCATTTTTTCCGAATGAAAACATTCCTGAAGCTATTGAACATTTGTCTGATGCGCTTCCAGATGAACTGCAACCGCTGCTGGATTGGTTCAAGGATAACCATGGAGGTTATGAAAGGATTTGATAACAGAGCACTTAAAACCAGGAGTAGCCTCACACTGGTCAATAAGTATTATACTTTGGGGTAAGGTATCTAGAAACTTGCCCACCCGACTTTTTTTTATGCAACCGATCTGTTATTTTACAACTGCCTCCTTTCATAAACAGAGTGGAACATATATAGACCCCTGCAGTGCCTTTTAATACTCTCATATACAAGTTTTTAAAAAAGATTCAAAAGATTTAAAGATTTTTGGTCCATCCCTCAGCAACCCTCATCCATTCCTTCCAAAACCGGTAAATGTTCCCTTTTATTGTGATATGAAAAGTGATGTGTGGAACTGGTTAATTGAGCCTGTTTGTTTAGTCATGATTTGGAGATGCCGGTGTTCGACTGGGGTGTACAAAGTTAAAAATCACACAACACCAGGTTTTCGACAAACAGGTTTAATTGGAAGCACACGAGCTTTCGGAGCGCCGCTCCTTCATCAGGTGATAGTGGAGGACACACTTCTAAGGCACAGAATTTATCGCAAAAATTTACAGTGTGATATAACTGAAATTATACATTGAAAAATACCTTGATTGTCTGTTGAGTCTTTCATCTGTTCGAATATCATGATAGTTTCATTTCTTTCATGTGTAAATTACAAAACCTTTTTCTTTTAAAGTTGCACTCTCAGGTTAGCAGTAACAACGAGTGTTAGTTAGACAATATTTTGAAGGTGTTAGCTCCTGTGTTCTCTGTCTATACCATAATGTTTAGATGGATTCTCATCTGAAAAGTGAGATGGCAGAGTTTTACATGAATTCATGCAGTTTTTGAGCTCAGAGTTCTACATGAATACATGCAGTTTTTGAGCAAAGTTCAATGTAACTCTGCAAGTACAAATTCTCCCCACAAAATATATGTGTGCATGTGGGTCTTTGTCTGTTTGTATGTGTGTGTTTATCTTGGTTGGGGGTTGTGAGTGTGAGAGGGAGTGTATACGTGTGTGCAGTGATGTAGAGTGTCTTAGGTCTGTGAGGGGGTGCATGTTTGAGTGTGGGAGTGTGTGTGCGTGTCTGTGGTGGGGGGTTTGAGTATCAGTGAGAGAGAGTGTACATGTGTGCGCATGAGTGTAGAGCGGTCTAAGTCTCTGAGCTGATGCCTATGAGAGTGTTTGTGTCTGTAAGGGTGTGTATGTGTCTGTGTGCGTGTCTGTGTACATATGTGTCCGTATGTATGTGTGTGTATTGGAGTGCCTGTGAGTGAGTGTGTGCGTGTGTGTATAGTGCAATGGGTACCGAAATTTGCAATCAGCCTTTGCTCGGCCTCTTTTCGCTGCTACCTGTCCTGAAGTCCGCCTTGAAGGGTAGTCACCAGAAGGTCCGAGGTTGAATGTCCGGGACCACTGAAGTGTTCCACAACTGTGAGGGAACCCTCCTGTCTGTTGATTGTTGTGCAGTGCCCATTCATCCGTTATCGTAGCCTTTGCTAATTTTCCCAGTGTTTGTTCAGTGACTGTGCTTAATGCCAATCTCCATTGATTCTAATTATCCCAGTGGAGCGTTTCCATCTTTTAATGATAAATGGGCGCCGTTCAATGTGTTATCCCATAACATGAGTGGGAGCATCACCGACAGCACTGATAGGGAACAGCAGGTCCAGAGAGAGGGGGAGGAGAGACCAGAATCTGAGAACATTAGACTGGAATGTTCCGAAAATGTATCAGAATCTGGGAACATTAGACTGGAATGTTCCAACAATAGGCAGGAGTTTATCCAATTATGTTTGGCATCTTTCTGCATTTTATTGCTGGCCATTATCATTGCGGATCTATTACGCTCTTCTCATTATTCAATATTTTTATTTTCCTTTCCTGGCTATCGTCGGTGTTCCTGGTAAGTGTCAACGTCCAGATTTTTTTGTTTTATAAACCGGTTATGACTTTATTTCTGTTCTTTTATATAGTCTACACTTCTTGCCACTATTATTTTTCTGTTGAAACTCTCATTCCAGATATTCACTCTGCAGACCACTACTAACTACATCACTGAATGTGTTCAATGACTGTCTCCCTCTCTGAGCTGGCATTGTTACTCTCTATGTTGACCTACTCAGTTCCAGCAGAGAACTACAATTTACTGTATCATTGCCTTTGTTATTTAAATATTAAGAGCAGGGAGGTCTCTCTCCACTGTTCTTATTACAAACTCCATTTCCTTCCACTGTTTCCATCTCATCCCTGGCCAATATCTGCGACTGATGCAGACAAGTCACAACTGTGGGTGATCCCTTTGACCATGAGCTGATTCATGACACCATATCCTGACTATTTCTAACTTGAAATGCTCACCACCCCAGTTTATATCCTACTGTCTTATTCCATCTCCAATTTGAACCTTGAGCTATGAAGTACAGTGTTAATGAAGCCCGTGATCTGCTGCTGACACTCCCAGCTTCAAAACTGCCAAAGCAAATCTGATTCTACCGGACACAAAACTCCCATCCATCTGTCATTCATGTGCACGCCGATGTATATTGCTATTGTGTCTGGCAATGCCTTTATTTTAACATTCTCAAATACTTTACCTCATCTGTCCATGAAACTTCTCTCGTTCCCTCCCTGTTGATTAACAAAAAGCCTGCCAGTTGTTCGTATTTAAAATAGTTTCCTCCACGTGCGTTCCTTCTCAAACAATGAGTTTCGCGTTCAGCCACGCCTATCGCGAACACTCATGCACTCTCCCTCAGTCTCTGATGAAAACACACGCAGCAAATCTTCTCATTGTAAACATTATAGTAATCTGATGCGAGTATAGTTTGCATATGAAAGTAAAGTTGGCAATACTCTCTATGCTGGTCAGATAGTGCAGTTTACTGAGCAACGCACTTGCATGGTCTCCACGCTGGGCTGTCATTTTGTCCCAGTTTATGAGGAGGATAGTGAGGTTGAACAACCCTATTGTAACCAATGGTCTAATGGGATTCTGTTTAAATGCATCCAGGCATTATCTAAATTTGATGAGAAGGATGGAGAAACCTTTTGAATTTCATTTGAGAAAGTGGCTAATGCAGTGGCAAGTGATCATGTGGATTTAGTTGATCCAAACAAAGCTGATAGGTATTTGCATCCCTATTGGAGACGGCATCTGGCTAGTATGGGGTGGTGAAGAAAGCTATCTGAAGTGCATATTAGCTTGGGCCAGAAGCCGACAGACAGCATTTCAGGAATCTAAAAAAGGGTCGCTGGTTAAACGCATATGGAGTTTGAAAGGATTAAACAAAGTAATTTTGAAAGGTGGGTAAGGGTATTAAATCAGAGCAAACCTATGACCCTCTTAGAGAGATTCTTATATTGGAGAAGATCAACAATTCACTTCCTGCAGTCGTGAGAACTCGTGTGGAAGGGCAGAGAGAAACAATGGCAAGATTAGAAACTGTAATGGCTGATGATGATGATTGAGTTCAGAAATCAAAATTTGGTTTCTGTGAGAGATTGAGAAGAATGTGCGAGATCTTCTTAAAACATATCCCTGTGAGAGTAAGGTTTACTGGCATAGGCCAGGAGTAGCAGGTAAAGAGGTTAGAGCATTAAGAGGTACAGAAGCATGTCATTCTTTTATGCTGAGACATGAGGAGCTATGCCATTCAGAGGGACTATTAGAGAGATGAGAAGTGCTCCATTATGTAACGTGTGGTTGGAGTGTACAGTGGAAACATCAACAGATTTATTCCACAATGGGGAAGGAAGCCTTGAGCTTGGTGTTGGTGTTATAACATTTCAGCATTTAAATTGCGAATAACATACATGAGACAAATCTTTATCACTGATCGTGACCCCGAAAGGTTTTAGAGAAGTTTATGGAGAAAAATACCACTCTGTTTCGATTGAGCTTATTATTGCTGCCATTCCGTTTGAAATTATTTAGGTGACAGGGCGAGAAACCCTACGTTTTTACACGTTGTGGAGACTTGGATGAAGAAAGACAAAGGCATTCTTTGGCAGGAGTAAAATGTCTGAAATCGAAACTAGTTGTGAGCATTTGTATGCTCACAGTCAATGTAATGTATGTGCATTTCAGTCTACGAATAGAGGAAGATTAGGAGGTCTAAAATGAATCCACCTTTGTATATTGATGGATGATTATATTAAAGATGGAATTGTGAGAATACTATCACTGTAAAAAGGTTATTTTCTCTTACGTTATTTTTTTGAATAGAGGTCTTAAAGGCAGAGGTGCAGAACTGCTGTCTGAAAACATTCCAAGTAAATAACTGAGAAAGCCTTTAGGTTTCATTAAAACGATGATAACAATGGAAGCGCAGTAGCCAGCTTTCCCAGACCAGGGTTTCTCATTTTGTTTTTAGCTGCAGCATTCAGAAGCTGCTGGGGATCCCAAAAGGGTGGGAAGTTTTATTACATGATCTCCAGCTGCTTTTCTCTGAGATCTGTGTTGATGTTGTTTCCTGCTGGATTGGAAAACTGCTGTAAGGTTCTGTATTTGCATATACCTTTGTGCTAAGCGGTGTAAACCAAGAAGTACGGTATCTAATGTTTGTGTAATTGTTCCGACATTTAAGCAACCCCAAAATGTTCTTTTCTTTGATTGTATTTTAATTAAAGCATTTTAACAGATTATATTTTGCTCAATGTCGAGTGGTTTGACCAGTAACAACATATCTGGAACGCACACTTCACATCTATATTCAAAATAAGGAAAGGTGTGGGTCTAAGTGGCCTTCTTAAAACATTCTGGGGGGATTTGGTCTGGTTCACAAGACTTGTACCGTGGGTATTATGACTGACTCCTGTAATTGAAAATTTAGTGGAGTGGCTGGGGATGGTTTGCTGGAGGTTGTGCTGTGAGCTGCCTCAGACATTCAGGGGGACCTGAGTATTTGGTGACGCAACTCTGGATGGAGCATGGGGACTGTAGTTACAACATTTGGGTGTGTAACATGAACACCAAAGGAGCAGAGGCTACAGAGAGGGGAAGCTCTGAAACCATGCAGTGAGTGCGTGTGGTGAAAGGGATCTGCTGTATCCACATCAGGTTTTCAAGAAACAGCTTCCCAAGCTTCACTTAACCCAGGGGCAGAGTGTGAGGGGACCCTGACTGAACAAGGAGCTGGTCACAGAACGGTGTCACCTCCTTCAACACGACCTGCAGCTTCACACCCGGGGGAGGATGGTGCTGCCAATGGCTGTTAGCGTCACTGTTTCATTCAGCTTCGATGATCCAGAACTTTCCAGGTGACATATCCATCATTTTCCAGTATCTCAACATCAGTGTCACCATTCAGTGATGGAGGATATATATGGTGGATGAGGTAAATGGGATTCCTGATGGCGTACATGGCATCTGCAGAGTACCCATGTCAATGGGGAGAGGTGGAGGAACAGAAGGAGCTCTCTCTCTCTCTATTCATGTTACAGTGTACCCATGCACAGTTCGTCATGTTGGTGAATACCCACTGTTCTGGCAGCAGTCACGATCTCTTCATTCAGAAGCAGTCAGCCATTTCCATCGTCATCGTGTCTCCACATAGAAAGAAATGAATATAACTTGGATAAAGGCCGCACCCTTGATGCATGTGTCAAAACACCATCCCCACCACCAATCAACTACATCAAAGTATTCCATGTGTACGGAGAGCAATAGGGTCACTTGGAGTGTCTGGGAGCTGACGATCAGGGATGGAGCAAAACCTCCCATGTCTGAACGGATCTGAGTGAACCCCCCAGTACACAGTATCATTAAGTCATGTAATCCCTCTCAATTTCAGTAACGTACTGCCTTCCATTATTCCTGTAAATGGAATGTCAGGTTATATCATGTTTAATTCCACCTGCCAAACTATTATCTATTGTCTATACCTCTCTGAATCTATTTGCAGATTCTCCACCCTCTCTTGATAATTTAATCTCTTGCATATCACAGCGACATAACAATTATTTGAAGAGGTGACAAGTAGGTTAGACCAGGGGAACCCAGTGGATGTGGTCTATCTAGATTCCAAAAGGCCTTTGATAAGGTGAGGGCCCATGGTGTTCAAGGTGAGCTACTGGTATGTATTGAGGATTGGCTGTCTGAAAGAAGGCAGAGAGTTGGGATAAAAGGTTCTTTTTCGAAATGGCAGCCAGTGACAAGCGGTGTCCCGCAGGGTTCAGTGTTGGGGCCGCAGCTGTTCACATTATATATTAATGATCTGGATGAAGGGACTGGGGGCATTCTAGCGAAGTTTGCCGATGATACGAAGTTAGGTGGACAGGCAGGTAGTACTGAGGTGGGGAGGCTGTAGAAGGATCTAGGCAGTTTGGGAGAGTGGTCCAGGAAAATGGCTGATGGAATTCAATGTGAGCAAATGCGAGTTCTTGCACTTTGGAAAAATGAATGCAAGCATGTACTACTTTCTAAATGGTGAGAAAATTCATAACGCCAAAGTACAAAGGGATCTGGGAGTGCTAGTCGAGGATTCTCTGAAGGTAAACATGCAGGTTGAGTCCGTGATTAAGAAAGCGAATGCTATGTTGTCATTTATCTCAAAAGGGTTGGAATATAAAAGCAGAGATGTGCTACTGAGACTTTATAAAGCTCTGGTTCGGCCCCATTTGGAGTACTGTGTCCAGTTTTGGGCCCCACACCTCAGGAAGGACATACTGATATTGGAGCGTGTCCAGCGGAGATTCACACGGATGATCCCTGGAATGGTAGGTCTAACGTACGAGGAACGGCTGAGGATCCTGGGATTGTATTCATTAGAGTTTAGAAGGTTAAGGGGAGATCAAATAGAAACTTACAAGATAATACATGGCTTGGAAAGGGTGGAAGCTAGGAAGTTGTTTCCGTTAGGCAAGGAGACTAGGACCCGTGGGCACAGCCTTTGCAGTAGAGGGGGTCAATTCAGAACAGAAATGCGGAGACATTTCTTCAGCCAGAGAATGGTGGGCCTGTGGAATTCATTGCCACGGAGTGCAGTAGAGGCCTGACGCTAAATGTCTTCAGGGCAGACATTGACAAATTCTTGATGTCACAAGGAATTAAGGGCTACGGGGAGAATGCAGGTCATGATTAAATGGCGGAGTGGACTCGATTGGCAAATGGCCTTACTTCCACCCATATGTCTTATGGTCTTATGGACATCACCAGACCCATCATCTGTATATCTGTTACATCCTCCTGATCATTAATATAGACTGTAGATAGTTGAGGACCCAGCGCTGGTCACTTTTTGAACCGACTGGTTACGTTCTGTCGAACTGATTGAGACTGATGTATCCTGAGTGCCTGCTTCCTGTATGACACCCAGTCCTCCCCCATTCCTGGGCAACACAGTCGAAGAGTTGAATAAGAACAAGGAGCATCTATGAGGAATCCAACCCTTCGATGAGGCTGATGTCATCGCGGCCTCTGTTCCACTTTCCTGCCATCTCTCCATCCTAAAACTCTAGTCTCTTGTTGTAGATTGCGACACATGAAAACAAATCCACTCCATATCTATACTTTCAATTACTTTTAGCATTTTACAGACCTCAATGAGATCTCCTTTCATTCTTATAAACTCGAGAGTATAGGCCTAAACTGCTCAATTACACTTCATAAGACAAACACTTCAAATATGGAATCAATCAAATGAAGCTCTTCTGAATTGCCTCCAATGGAAATACCTCATTCTGCAGGACACCCAAACTGTACTCCAGTTGCAGCCTCACTCATGCCTTGCATAGTTACACCAACATTCCCTACCTTTCTACTATATCCTTTTATAAATAAACACTGAAGTTATGCTTGCATTTCTCATTACTTGCAGTACCCGCAGGCAGGTCTTCTGTGATATGCAAGCAGACACCCAGATCCATCTGCACCTAAGCACTTTGAACTTTCTCTCCATTCAGATAATAATTTGTCTTTCTATTATACTCAAAGTTTGTGCCAAGATTTGTAGCTCGGGTGCTCGTTGTGGTGGTTCTGTTCGCCGAGCTGGAAGTTTTTGTTGCAAACGTTTCGTCCCCTGGCTAGGCGATATCATAAGTTCTTGGGAGCCTCCTGCGAAGCGCTTCTTTGATGTTTCCTCCGGTGTTTATAGTGGTCTGTCCCTGCCATTTCCGGTTGTCAGTTTCAGTTGTCCGCTGTAGTGGTTGGTATTTTGGGTCCAGGTCGATGTGTTTGTTGATGGAGTTTGTGGATGAATGCCATGCCTCTAGGAATTCCCTGGCTGTTCTCTGTCTGGCTTGCCCTATGATAGTAGTGTTGTCCCAGTGGAATTCATGATGCTTGTTGTCTGCGTGTGTGGCTACTAGAGATAGCTGGTCGTGTCGTTTCGTGGCTAGTTGATGTTCATGTATGCGGATTGTTAGCTGTCTTCCTGTTTGTCCTCTCCAGTGTTTTGTTCAGTCCTTGCATACCATAGCCAGGGGACGAAACGTTTGCAACAAAAACTTCTATTATACTGGCCGACTTGAATAGCCCCATATTTATTCACTTAAATTTTCCTTGCTAAATGTTGGCCCATTCGCCCAACATATCCATATGTTTTAAAATCTCTTGCATCATCATTCCGAAGTAATTTCCCACCGATGATAGTGTCATCTCAAAATGTGGCATTGTATTTTCTCTCCCGTCAACCGAGTACAGTAATACCATCGATTGCAAATGGTTAAGGCATGACTACTGAAATCAATGGCACAAACTGCATTTGCCAAAAGAAAATGACACATTTTTTCCACCTGACTATATTTTGTTGGATAACCAATCCTCCATCCAAGCTAATACATTACTCCTAAACCCATGTTGTCTGATCTTACCATTTACTCTTTGGAGAAGCGACATATCCGATGCCTTCAGGAAGACCAGATGCATTCCATCTCCAGCATTCCCACTAACCACCTTGTTTGTGACATCTTCAAATAACTCAAGCAAACAACTCAAACACGGTTTAGCCTTCGTAAAACCATGTTGACTCTGACGAATTGTGGTTTGAGTTTGCGAATGTCCTGAACCATGGATTCGAAACATTTGCCTTAAATTACAATAGTTTATTGTTACACTTTACTCCCTAATGCACACCATTATTACAAGCTCTTCCCTTTTGAAAACCTTTACATTTTCTTTGAATTCCTGTTTAATGGGCACAAGGCTTTAAGAGATCTGCTCCAATTGCTGAAAAAAAAACACGTGTGGCTGAATAGATGCATCATCCTGCTGGTGTACAATATCAATGGGCTGACGTCTTGCTGGTGTTCCCATGTTGCCATCTCCAAGGCCAGAATAGCCTCCTCTTGTTGATGCTTTAGAGGATTGGGAGATTATGGAATCTTCCTGTTGCTGGGTAACATTTTGAGGGGCTGATGGATCTTCTCATACTTCTCCATAACAGGTGGATATACTGAACGGTCTCCTCATATATCCCGGAGATGGGATCGAGGGATTGATTGGTCTTCTCTTGTTCCCATACAACATACATGTGTCTAAATTACATCTTCCTTTCTCATGAAAGAAGTCTCAGATAGTTTTTATCCTTATCCAATTCCCTTGCAATAGCCTCGGTGGGTCTGAATGGCCTCCTGTTATCCCAGTGTAACAATCTCCAGTCACTGTGTGACCTCTTCCAGTTCCTATGTGACAGACTTGACGAGGCTGAATGGACTGATCCTGTTGCTGTTTAACAGGATACTGGTGCAGCATGACCAACAATTATAGGCTCAAGTGGCTGACTGGCCTCCTTCTGCAAATGTATAGGGGTTGAATAGCCTCGTTCTGTTTTGGTGTAACAGGTTCGAAGGCCTGAATATCCTCCTGTTGTTCCTGGGTAACAGGCTGGAGAACGGAATGGATTCCTCCATTATCTGTGAAATTCACTTCACTTGTTAACTCCTTCTGTCAGCTATGTTCAAATAAGGTCATCTATAACTTTTGTAAACTCCAATGGCTACTGTGTCAACCTGATCATCCTTTCGTTATAAGATAGCACCTTAATTGCAGGAATCAATTGAGGGAACCATCTCTGAGCTGCTTCCAATATAACAACATCCTTTCTTCATTGAAGACATTACATCTGTACACACTACTCCAGATGTGATCTCACTAAGACCCCGTATAGCAGCAACAACACTTTACCAGCCTGCTGAAAAGTTCCCACCCAGGTTAGAGCTGTCTCAGCTCTCTGGGCGAATACAGAGCATTGTTGGAAGATTATTGTCCTTCTCTACTCCATCAGCATAACGGGAGCTCTGGAGAAGTTAAAGTTGGAGAAAATCATAAAAGATGTGAGAGATGTCTACCATTAATCTCCCCAGAGCCCACATCGCTCAGATTCCACAGAATCTTATAAGTGGAGCGCAAAAACAGCAAGAAGGAGCAAACGTTGATGGGAGTTTTATATCAAACTGAAAGCTGCAATACAAATGCTGGACATCTTATAAAACAGGAAATTAGATATGCACATTTGTGGGTACTTCAGTAATAATGTACTGTTTAAATTATATCTAAACTATGTTAACCCAATTGAATGCTAATGCTGGGAAAAATGGATTACATGACCACGTGTGAGATGGTTTACATTAACATTATGTCGAGCAAGATCAGGTTATTTAGGAATTGGTGTTGAGTGATCAGAAGAGCTAATTGAAACTTTTGCTGGAAAGGACCTTTTGGGAACAGTGACCACAATGTATTGGTTTTCTTTTATGCTGTTTGAGTACAAGAGAATTTTTGTTTTATTTGCAGTAACCGTTATAAATCTGAGTCATGCAAGCCATGAAGGTGTGAGGAGAAAGTGGGGACTACAGATGCTGGAGATCAGAGTCGAAGGGTGTGGTGCTGGAAAAGCACAGTCAGGCAGCGTACTAAGAGTAGATAAATCGATGTTTCGGGCATAAGACCTTCATCAGGAATGAAGCTTCTGGGCCAAGGGGGCTGAGAGATAAATGGGAAGGGGGTGCGGCAGGAGGGAGGCAACTGGGATTGCGATAGGTAGATGAAGGTGGGGTTGAAATTGATAGGCGACGAAGGGAGACAGAACGCCTCATCTACTGCATCCATTAAACGCAAAGTGGTTTTCTCCACATTGGCGAAGCAGGAGGCCAACTTGTGGATCATTTCAGAGAACACCTCTGGGACAACCACATTGAACAAATCCATCACCTTGTGGCTGAGCACTTCAATTCCCCTTCCCACTCTGCCAAGGACATGAGGGTCCTGGGCCTGCTCCATCGCCAAACCCAAGCCAGCAGAAGCCTGGAGGAAGAAAGCTTCCTCTTCTGCCTTTGGACCCTCCAAACACAGGGGATCATAATGGATTTCGCCATTTCCCCATTTCCCCTCATCCCACCTTATCCTACTCAAAACTTCCAAATCATCACCGCCCTTTTGAATGTTCCTATGTGTCCATCTTCCTCCTTAGCAATTTGGTCCACCCTCCTTCCTCTCCGACTACCACTTTCAACCCCACCTTCATATTCCTATTAGATGAAAGGAGGCAGCTTCGAAAAATGCCAAGTGTTGCAATAAGCTAGTAGATTCAGAGAAATGTCGGACCCAGCAAAGGATGACCAAGATTCTGAGAAGACAATCAGAATGAGAAAAAGCGTGCAAATGAAAGAAAAACATGAAGACTGCTAAAAAGCGTCTATCAATGTATGAAAAAAAAACTAAAAACAAGGTCAAATATGGAACAGTTGGTGTGTGTTCAGGATAAGTTATTGCAGAGAACAGAGAAATCGCAGGGAAAAGAAACAGTTTCTATGTGTTTATCTTCATGGAAGAATGTCCTAAAATTCTTCCAGAAAGTGACCATGGGACTTGTGCAAGTAAAGTCTCAGGTCATTCTTATAAATGTTGAGGTCATCTTTGAAAAGAAAGCTGGATCGAGTATTTATAAATCTGACAGACTAGATGCACACCATACAAGAATTTCAGAGGGAGCAGCAATAGACGTGTTGATTGCATCGCGGAATTTCACTTTATTTTCTGACACATTCCCGAAAGGCATTTAGCCAATCTGGATAAGGCAAAGGTTATAAATATTATGCAACAGTTTAAGAAAGGATGAATTTGGAGAATGGTGAACTACAGACCAGTTATTTTCTCATCCGCAGTCATGCATCTGTTGGACTCGTTTACAAAGAACATGCTACTAGATATTTAGAAGGTAATAACGTAACTGGGGAGTGTGAGAATGTACCGATGAAAGGAAAACCAGAAGTGGCAAACATAGTTTTGGAATAGTTTGAAAATGATTCTTGTGGACATAGGCAATGATGAACCATTGGATAACGTATAGTTTGATATTCATGAGCTTTTTTTTAAAGAACTCACACAGCAAGTTCATAAGAAACATGAAAGCGAGAGGTATTGGGAAGAACATATGCAAATGGGAACGTAAAAATTAGGTTTACATTCATGGGAATGTAATTGGAAGATAGAGGATATCGTGCACCAGTTGCATCGACCGTTGGTGAAACTAAACGTAGAATATTGTGTATCGTTCAGAGTCCCAATCTAAGAAAGAATATATTGACTACAGAGGAACTTTAAAAGGTATTATCCAGATTTATCCATAAAATGGCAAGATTGTCTGACTGGGAAGCTCAGCCTGTAATCTCGAGTTTCAAATCATGGGAGTAGATTGTAGTGACTCTTAGAAACATCGAAAGGACTGAATAACAGAAGGACATGAAGAAGTACAAGTAGGCGAGATAAGGGAGAATCCCACGATATTCTCCACGGACAAGTAGAACAGAATAATCAACAAACAACTAATGTCCATTAGAAACCAAAGTGGCAATCTATGTCAAGCTGGAGAACATTGATGGATTGTTCCATGAGACCTTCACATCTATTTTACTTGGGAGAAGGAGGAGACAGGTACCGAATTCAAGAAGATGGACTGGGAGGCTCTTGAACAGATTGATGTAAAATACGAGCAGGTATTTGAGGTTTTGTTCTGTATAAATTTGGACCAATCTCCATGTCTGAATGAGTTGTATCACAGGCGACTGATGGGGTCAAAGGAGGAAAGACCCTGACTGAATATTTTAATTAGAATCTGACCATAGGAGAGGTACCAGAGAACTGGAGAACTGCTAATGCGATTCCACTTCGCAGTAAGGGTGGGAGAGATAGACCAGGGAACTATAGACAAGCGAGTATTAGATCACTGTTAAGGAAACTACTGGATAAAGTAGGGAAGGAGAAAATCGAACTCCAATCAGAGTTGCAAGGTTTGATCATGGATAATCATCATGACTTTATCAGGTGGAAGTCACATCCAATTGATTTGATTGAATTAGTTGAGGAGGTCGATAATTTAGTTTTGTAGGAAGACCATTGACAAATTTCCACCTGGGAAACTGAAAAATACAGTAAAATCTCACAGTATGATGGATAACTTGACAAGTTACAAGGAAAATTGTCTTAGTAGCAGGAGAGAGAGGGTGGTGGGAGAAGGCTGTTTGTGTGATTGGAGACCAGTGTCCCCTGGTGTACCACAGAGATCAGTGCTGTGTCCCTTATTGTTTGTGTTATTCATAACAAAATATAGATGTGAATGTGGAGGGGGCTAGGTGGAGAGTTGGGGATGTTTGATATGTAAGTGTGTGTTTGACATAAGGCTGGGTGATTCGCAGTAAGGAGGAACGCCTTAAGTTACAGGAAGATGCAGATGGAAAGGTGAGATGGGCACATCAATGGCATATAGAATGTAACCCTAATAAATATGAGGTGATTCACTTTGGGAGAAGGATCCAGGCAGGGGAGGACTCAATGAATGGCAGCACACTGGGAAGCTCAGATTGTGCTTCTCCACACATCCCTGAATGTGACTGGACAGGTTAATATTTAACAATGTATTGCTGGAAAAGCGCAGCAGGTCAGGCAGCATCAAAGGAGCAGGAGAATCGTTGTTTCGGGTAGTTTCCTGAAGAAGGCTTATGCCCGAAACGTCCATTCTGCTGCTCCTTTTATGCTGTCTGACCTGCTGCACTTTTCCAGCAACACATTTCTTCAGCTCTTATCTCCAGCATCTGCATTCCCCACTTTCTCCTGGACAGGTTAATGGACTAGTTAAGAATTGGACCTTGGGTGTAGCGTTTCCTAATCAGGGTGTAGATTATAAGAGCAATACAGGGCTTTGGTTCGGCCAAAATGGAGTACTATATGTAGCTCCAGGAACCACACTCCAGGAAGGATGTGATTGGATTAGAGAGGGTGCAGAGGTGATTCACCAGGATGTTCCCTGGGATGGAGAATAGCAGCTATGGAGAGAGGCTGGATAAGCTCGGGTTGTTTACTTTGGAGCAGAGAAAGCTGAGGAGTCAGTGATTCAGAAGGATAAGATTATCAGCGACACGGACAGGGTGGATAGGCAGCAGCTGTTCCTTTTAGTCAGAGGATCAAGAACAATGGAACACACTTTAAAGTGAAGGGTTTGAGATTCAGAGATGATTTAAACATTTTTTCACCTCGAGGTGTGGGGTTCTGGGATTACTTCCTGAGAGGGTAATGATCACCTCACAATCGTTAAAAAGTACTCGGACGAGCAATTGGAAGTGAGAACATTCCAGGCTATGGGCCTGCAGTAGGAAAGTGGGACTAGTATAGATCGTACTGTATTTGTGTTGGCACAGAGTCTATGCTCCTGTGAGTGTATGGTGTGGATGGTCAATTATTGAGCAGTTTAAGGCAGGAATTGATAGATGTCTGAAGAGTTATATTCATAAGGGTTATAAGAGTGAACTGTATTAGCTTGTTAAATTATGTCAGTGTGAGAAATATGAGAAAACAAGTGCAGTTTCCATACAGTTTGAAACCAGAGAATGGAGAATGGGGAACAGGGAAATGGCAGAACTATGAAGCCACTACTTCATTTCTGTCTTCACAAAACTTTCTAACAATACAAGGAAAACCGAGTCAGGTGTGGGAAAATGATAGAGTACATGGAACAAGAAACATAGTAAGTAAATAGTTTAGCAGAAATTATTGTGGCTGAAAGTAATGGTCATAGACAGCACTAACATAGATTTATGAAATGGGAATTATCTTTGAGAAACAAACTGGGAGACAAATGAAAGAGAAGCAATGGTTGTAAAACATGTTGATTTTTACAAAAATGTTGTTAAAGCTCCAAGTCCAATTTGCAAAATCAAATTTGGGTGGATTGGGGCTAATATATGGAGGCAAAATCCCTGCTGGTTAGATTCATACCTGACAGTAGGAAGGTGGTCGTTGTTGATGAAGATCAGTCAACTCAGCTCCAAATCTGCAGGAGACCCTCGAGCAGTGACTTCATCAGGGCTGCTTCATCAATGACCTTCCTTCCATTTTAAGGTCAGAAGTGCCAATGATTGTACAATGTTCTGCAACATTTGTGGCTCCTCAGATATTGAAGCAGTCCATGTTCAAACGTGACAAGATCTGGAGAGTATCCAGGCTGACAAGTGGCAAGTAATATTCAGCCCACATGAATGCCAGACCATGACCATCACCAATAAAATACAATCTAACCTGCCCCTTGGCATTCAATGGTGTTACTATCACTGAATCCCCCAGTATCAGATCAGGTGGGTAATCATTGCTCAGAAACTCACTGGTCTCGCCACATGAACACAGTAACTATAAGAGCAGGTTCGAAGCTCGGAATACTACGGCGAGTAACTCACATCTTGACTTCCATCATCTACAATGCATAAGTCAGAAGTGTAATAGAAGACTCCCAATTTGCCTGGATGCATGCAGCCCCAACAACACTCAAGAAGCTTTATACCATCCAGGACAAAGCAGCCAGTTTGACTGTCCCTTCATCCACAATGCTCCACCATCAACGCTCAGCAGGAGCAGCAGTATTTTACTACCTACATGCTGCAATGAAATGATTCACCAAAGATCCTCAGATACCATCTTCCCAACTCACGACCACGCCTATCTAGAAGGACAAGGGCTACAGATGTATGGGAATACCATCATCTTCAGGTTCCCTCCAAGCCATTCATCTTCATGACTTGGAAAATTATAACTGCTCCTTCACAGTCACTGGGTCATAATCTTGGGATTCCCTCCCTAATGGCCTTGGTGGTCAACCACAGCAGGTGGACTGCAGCATTCAACAAGGCAGCTTACCACCACCTTCTCAAGGGAAACTAGGGACAGGCAATAAATGCTGGCCCAACCAGTGACACCCAGATTCACGAAATAAATAAATAGAAATTAACAGAGGACAGTTGCTGAGGTGTCGCAGGGATCGGTGCTTGGGGCCCAGCTATTCACAATGCCCTTTAAACATTTGGTTGCTGGAATCAGATACAATATATTCCAGACTGCTGACAGCACTAACGGATGTGGGATTGTGAGTGGGTGAGGAGGATGTAAAAAAGCACCGAGAAGACTAAGACAAGTGGAGTGAATGGGTAAGTACGTGACAGAGGGAGAACAATGTGGATAGAGGTGACGGTGTGTCCTTTGATGGAAATGATAAATTAGCAGCCTACCATTTGAAAGGGATTGGTGGAAACATGATGATTTACAAAGGGACGTATGTTCCTTTTTGTTGTTTCCTTCTGCATAAACCTCTGAGGCCCATGCAGCGTAGTGAGTTCTGCCTCCAGAAGTCAATACTGGGCACGACATTGGCACGCTGCCCAGTGTACACAGACCCACCAAGTGGGGAGCTATAACACAGAAAAGGATCTGCATCTCTTTGTACACCAGTCGCTGAAAGTAATATTGCAGAAACAGTAAGCAGTGAGGAAGATAAATGGTGTGGCGACCTTCATTTCAGTGGGATGAGTCCAGGAGAAAAGGTGTCTTACTGCAGCTGTACAGGGCCTTGGTGAGATATCATCTCGAACATTGTGCAGTATTGTGGGCAGTTTTGATCTCCGTACCTAATGAAGGACAAACCTGACATTGATGGAGAGCAGTGAAGGATGACCAGACTGATCTCTGGGATGACGGGCTTGTTGTGGGAGCAGGGTTCGGGGCGACTGGGACTGCATTCCATGGGGTTTAGGAAAATGAGTGGAGATCTCAGTGAAATATAGAAAACTCTGACAGGGTGAGACAGAGTGAAAGCAGGGATGATAATTCCTCTGGCTGGGACGTCGAAAACAAGGCCACAGTATTAGGTACAGGCAGGTCACTCTGCATTGAGATGAGAATAAATGTCTGCTCTCACTGACTGGGGAACCTGGGGAATTCGGTCGCACCTGGAAACCAAGACACTGATTATACATAAGGATTTTGAGACAGTAAAAGGATGGTGGGAGAGCAGGAGTACGGAGTGGAAATGAAGGGCCAACCATCATTTCATAGAGTTGGTTAGCAAACTCGATGGACCAAACGTACTATGGCACCGCCTATTTTAGACTTTCCCAAGGTTACTCACATTAACGGATATGTATTTCGTGTCGGGTAAGTGCATTGAGGAGATTTTTTCCATGAACTAGAATGGGGGAGGCTCAATGTGTTGTATGGCCTACTCCTTTCCCGCTGTTTCTGTGCAGTCTGTGGGAAAGCTCGGTAAATGCTGTCACAAGTTCTTAGATGTTTGGAAGGAGGTCTCTGCAGGGTTGACAGGACTGTGTTCCTATTCCCTTTTCCGACACTGATGCTGAAGCCGGGTGTTCTGTCCGGTTTCATCCTTTCAGACCTCGGAGTAGTTTGATACAAATGAGTGCCCTTGCTTGGCTATTTCAGAGACCATTGAAGAGCACAAATCTTCAGTTGTCAGAGTTGGAGCTGGAATGAAAATGCTCCCCCGGGCTTATTGTGCAGCACAAGTCTTCAGTCCTATTGCAGGAATGGAGTCAGGGCCCATTGCCTTTGTCGTATCTATTGTGTTCACCTGTTTCTTCATGTCACGTGCAGCGAATCAAATTGGTTGAAGACTGGCATCTGTGATTCTGTGGGCATCATGATGAGGGTGAGGTGTATCATCGACTCAACACTTCTGGCAGAAGATGGTGCAGATAAAACATCCTTCTCGTTTACACGGATGTGCAGGTCTGTTCCATTAATAAGGATGGGAATGTTTGTGGACCCCTCTCCTCCTGTCATTTGTTTAATCGTCCATCATCATTTATGACTGAATGTTAAAGGACTGAAGAGCTTCGATCAGATCTGTTGGTCATGTCTGGTAGCTTTAATGAGTTAGCATCAGGTTAATGTTCATGTGATTCTGACTCTGACATGTTCACCCACACTCGTCATTGAGCCATAGCTGCTGTTCATGGTAATGGCAGACTGAGGTGTTACCTTGGCAAAAAGTTACAGGTTGTGGTTTTCTGCATGTCTGCTTCTCCTGCTGCTGTGGTCTACAGCACTACATGAATACGCAGTTTCGAGCTGCAGTACTTGCAATGCAATTCTGCTGTCTGTTCCCCAATTCTCACTGAGACCCATTCACCCATCAGCCCTGCACTCAGTGACCTAACCTGGTTTCTGATGTGGAAATACTTCCATTTTCAAACTCTCATTCTGCTGAGGGTCTGTCTCTCCGGGTCTTGCTTCCCATCTGACACATTCCGCAAAAGAATTTAACTGATCTTAATTCAAATGTTTAATTCACCTGAATCTTTTTCCTTGAGAAATGCCATCTTCTGTGTTTAAAGTGAATGTGTTTCCTCTGTTTCTTTCCCTGTAGGTTCAGTGATGCCAGTCTTATGTAGTTTCAGATTCAATGAATTCTCTGGATTCTCAATCATCTTCACCACATTGTATGTTTTCTCGTTTGGTTTGATGCCTTATCACTCATGGCTGCCTTGTCCTCCCATGACTATGTTTCATCTTCTTGGGGTTGCATTTCTGGTATTATCTTCCGAATTATCCCCAGAAACTCCTCCCATTGCTGCTCCATGGTCTTTCCTGCTCAGCTCCCCTTCCAATTAACTCGGGCCAGCTCCTCCCGCATGTCTTTGTAGTTTCATTGCTTAATTATAACCACATTACATCTTGATGAGAGCATTACATATAAACTGAACGAAGGAGTTCTGAGAGGTGGAACACGAATAATAATTGGTGGATTTCTTAACTAGATACAAAGGGAGAACGAGAGAGAGGATATAGATATGGAGATGTGAAAAATGAGAAAACTACATTATCGAAAGAAGTAGATAAACATCCCCCAATGTTTTGGCAATGCCTGTGTGCTGTGGTCCTTTATACAGTGCATGTGCAACAGAATAATATGTTCAAATGCTGAGTTTGATGCCAGAATATTTAGCTCTAATAATATGACAGACACTAGCTTTGGAAAGAACCCAACAGGCCAATATGTTTAAGTCCCGCTAGACAGGGGATTAACTGAAATAAGTTGGGAGACTAGAATCAAGAATTTGGAGCAAACATCCTGGTAAGAATGAGATATTGGAGTTGGGAATCCCAGGAAAGGACGGAACATTGAGAGGATCAAATCATGTTTTAATGTTTTATCAATTTTATACATCATATGCATCATTTTTCGTAAACTGTGTCTCTGTTGTTCGTTTACAATGTGTTGTACACATGTGAAAAATGCTATTTATCTGCACACAGACATTGATTAAACTGTGTATATAAAATCACTTTTCCACAATTGAAACTTACCTATTGTCGTGTTACGAGGATACATGAACACCAACTGGCCACCAAACGAAATGACCCACTATCACTATGTTCCATTATACAGACAAAGAAGGGCACCACTTTGACTGGGACAAAGCACACACACACATGCTAAGACACGCAAGGACCTTCTTAGAGGAATGGCATTCAAACCAGAAGTCCATTAATAAATGCATCAATTTAGATCCTGTCTACATTCTCTTGTTAAAATAACTGAAAATGACATCACGCTCCTTAAGAAACCAAGATCTATAAATAGAGCGGTGGGAGATACCACCGGAGCTTCAGCGGAGACTCTCACTGATGATGTCACCTAGTCATGGTGACGAAACGTCTGAAAACAAACCTTCAAGCCCAGCGAGCTAACTTGCACACATATAAATTGTTATTTTTTTGTTTATTAATGGAATTTAGGAGTTCTCTGTCGCTCACGTTTTAACAGATTATGATGTGAGGTGAGCTTTTATGGGTGTGTGGTTTTAATTAACAGAGGGATTCGACATTGATGTCATAACAGTTTGGGGCATTGCTGTATGGGATTTGGACAGATTTGAACAGATTTGGGGTACAAAAGGTCCCAGCAAATTCCAACTCATTGCAATTAGTGAATTTGATCTTCAAATAAAACCAGTGGAAAAATTCGTTTAATTTTGTTAATTGTGGTTGGTTATATTAAAAGTGAGGGAAATGGCTTTTAACATTACTAAAGAGGTTCCTAAATTTTCCAAGAATTTAGAAAGACAGAAGGAGGACATTTTTTAGAATTAGCAAATAGGTTGGAATTGGGTTTAACCAGGGAGAAAAGGGAAGCTGAAATTGTATTGGAGTTGGTCAAGCACTTTGATGTATCAGAGAAATAGGCAACTGCAGTAGAGTTAGAAAAAACTTAAATTGCAAATGTGGCACCTGGAGTTAGAAGATAAATAAAGGGACGGAAACAAAGAGAGAAGAAAGAGAAAGGGAGGAAAAAGAAAGAGAGTGAGGATTTGAAATTCAGAAGTTGGGAATTAGACATGAAAGTTAAATTAACAGGATGGAGATGAAGGGAGAACGTAGTGTTGTATACAACTATGTTAATAACTTGCCATATTTCGGTGGAAAAAATGTCAAAACCTTTTATATTTCATGTGAAATAATGGCTCGGCGGATGATGTGTCCAGTGAACTTGTGGGTAATGCTAATTCATACTAAGCTGGTGGGTACAGCTGGTGAGGTATATGCAGCGCTGTCAGATGGGGGGTCAAGAGATTATCAAGATGTCAAATTGGCTATTTTGATTGGTTATTAATTGGTACTAGAAGCATATAGACAGAAGTTCAGAAAAATAGAGACGGAAACAGGTCAGACGTATATTGAGTTTGAAAGAATTAACCACAGTCATTTTGACAGGTGGGTGCTGGCCTTAAAAATGGATAAGACCTGTGAGGCTTGAAGGGAAATTAATCCGCTGGAGAAGTAAAAAGGCTCACTTCCAGAGATAGCAAGAATTCATGTGAATGTACGGCAAGTTCCAGAATTGAGAAGCACGGCAGAAATGGCAGGTAAATATGCATTGTGGCACGTGATGAAATTTAGCTTCTGGCAGGAATTCCATCCTGTGAGGGATAGAAATTGGGAGAAGGGACGATCACACATTACAAAGCGATCAGTAGCGCACAATAGTTTCTCACAGGTGAAAAAAGGAGCCCAAGGAGATTGAAAGTTGGTGAAAGGCCTCAGATGTTCTCACTAATAAGGGAGTGGAACCCATAAAATTAGAGTGCTGGTGGTTTAAGAAGGGCAGAGGGAAAAAGTTGTTTTCACTGCAGTTATCTGGGACACACCGTGCTGGACGCTGAAGGAAGACACCTTGGGGAAAGATGTGGTAGAAGAGGCTAAGCCCAGTGGCATTAGTGAAACTGGTAAAGAAGACCCCAAGTGGAGCCGAGGAGCTGCAGCAGAGTGAACATCCGAGGCAAGGGCTGGGTATGGTGCCATTGCCTGATCTCTCTAAAGAATTCACTTCTTTAGATAAAGTTTACTCAGAAAGAACAGGGGGAGAAGGACAAGAAATTATAATTTTGTGAGATTTGGGATCTGATCAGTCTCTAATAGTTGAGAAGTGAGACGCCGGAAAAGCACAACAGATCAGGCACCATCTGAACAGCAGGACAATCGAATCTCAGGCAGAAACCCATCGTCAGGAACATGGTGGGGGGACAATGGGACTGAAAGATAAATACGAGGGTAGTAGCTGAGCTGGTGGAAAGGTCACTGAGAAGGCAATAAGAAGATGTAGGTGGGAGTGATAATGATATGTCGGAGAGTAAGGTGGAGTCGATAGGTGGAAAGGAAGATGGCTACTTAGGGCAGGTCAAGAGGGCAGTGCTAGGTTGAACGGTTGGATCTGTGAGAGGTTGGTGGAGGGGAGATTTGGAATTTGGCGAAGTTAACGTTGATGCTGTACAGTTTGAGGTTTCCAGCTGTCCTACCACCGATAGGAGTCCTATCACCCTCCTCTCGGACCTACCACCATCACACCCCACTTGGATCTACCTATCGCTTTCCAAGCTCCCTTCCACCAAGTTTCACTCCCACCCTCCCATTTATTTCTCAACCTCCTTCCCCCTCCCTTACACCCCTTTCCTGATGACGGATTTATGCCTGCAACGTAACGCTCCTGCCCCTCGGATGCTGCCGACGTGCTGTGCTTTTCCAGCTCCACACTTTTCAACTCTCATCTCCAGCATCTGCAGCTCTCACTTTCTCTCACCCTCTAATAGTAAGAGATGAAAGTTTGTGTCACTTTTTCTGGCATGTTAATCAGGAGCGTGATAATTTGTAGAATGGGGACAGAAATTAAAGATTCCCTTGTGTAACATCAGGATGGAATGCCAAATCAATATTAGGGAAGTAACAGTGACAGTGAGTAACAGAGTGTCAGTTCCAGGAATACAGTTTGTTCTTGGGAACGATTTAGCAGGAGGCGAGGTGGAAGAGGCACCCCTTGTGGTGGTAAAGCCAAAGGAAGACGAGGGAATTGGTGAGTTAAAAGAAAATTACCCAGGATTTTTTCCAGACTGTGTAGTACCATGATCCCACTGTCATAAGTTACAGCAGGAAGTAAAAACGAATGAAAAATACAAATGAATTGATGCTCAGTGAACTGACACCCTGTTTGATGTAACGGTGCAGGAAAACCCTGAACAAGCAGAGGATCAGGCAGAGGTGTTTAGTCCAGAAAGGCTAATGGACTTACATCAGATATATACACACACATACATATACACATACACATGCACACACACAGAAAAGGAATCAGAATATATTGTTGAACAGTATTAACTTAAAGCTAGAATCATAAAATTAAAATGGAGACCCCGATAGGTTACTGCAGAAGGGAAATGGGCCGAAGTGCACCAGATTATGTTAGCAGTAACGTACAGTGTTACGGGTAGCTCATAAACTAACTGCAGGCGGCCACCTAGGTGTACAGAAGACTCAGGCTAAGGTACAGAAGCATTTCTAGTGGCCTGGAATGCACAAGGACGCTGTTAATTTTTGTTTTACGTGAAATACATACCAAATGGCAGGTAAGTAACAGGCAGTAATAAAACCAGCACCTTTGTTACCAATTCTTGCATTCGAAGAACCTTGCACGTGGATTATGATTAATTGTGTAGCTCCCCTTTCTAAAGTAAAAGTGGAAACCAATATTTGTGACCATAATGGATGTGTCTACCGGATTTCCAGAGACAATTCCATTATTGGAGTGTCAAGGCAAAAAGGGAGGTGGAGGAGTTGGTAGCTTTCTTTACTCGCAGTGGACTGCCCAGCGAGATTCAGTCAGACCAAGGGTCTCATTTTACCGCTCAGCTGTTTAAGGAAGTCATGGACGGCTTAGGCATACAGCACTTCAAATCAAGGGAGTTTCAACCTGAATCCCAGGGACCCTAGAATGTTAGCATCAGACGCTGAAAACTATGTTAACAGCGTACTGTCAGGGTTGGCCAAATGATTGGGATAAAGGTGCCCCATTAAATTGTTTGCCATTAGAGATGCCCCAAATAAATATACTCACTTTACTTCCTTTGAGTTAATATTCGTACACGAAGTGAGAGGTACTTTTAAATTAATTAAATATAAATTGACAGGACCGAATTCCGAGATCTCACACCTGGATTATGTGTATGAGATGAAGGAGAGAGTAGATGGAGTCGGTGAGTTTGCTAAACAGTATCTGAAGAGCACAGCATAGAGTGAAGCAGGTAGCAGATAAAAACACTGAAACTTTGAAGATTTCCCGTGGGGATGACGTATTAGTATTGCCACTAGTGGTAAGAAATCTCTTCAAAGCCAGGTTTAGTGGCCCCTTTCAACTTTAAAAAAAGTGAAGTCAGTTAAACTATCTTGTAAAGATACCAGAGATGACAAAAAACCTTATCGAGTATTTCATATGGATGAATAATGTACCAGCCACATTTAAGACTCAGAAACAGAGTTGTGGCCATATGAACAAATTGTGCAGCTTATCTGTATGATGTAGTGATCTTTATCAAGTGATTGAAATCTCCCGTGTTACAGTTGGCAGAGCATTTTGATCGATTGCAAGAAGCAAACTTGGTAACAAACTTAAAGAAAACAGAATTCGCAAAGGCAGAGGTGACGTTGTTGGGATATTACATTGGACATTGAAGATTGACCCCATGGAACACAAAAACGAAGGGCTTTGAGGAATTTATACGACCATCCTCGAAGACAGAGGTGCTTCGATTTTTGGAACTGAGTGGATTCTATCGGAAGATTATTCCAAACTTCAGCAGCGTATTGGCACTACTGCTGGATTTATTATAGAAGGAAACAGAATTGTGGTGGACAGAACAATGCCAGGAAGCATTTGAGAATTTTAAAGCAGGATTAATCACCACACCAGCTTTAGCTACACCAAATATTCTGAAACCCTTTGAAAATTGTGTTTGATGCTCGGGATACAGGGGTCGGAGATGTATTGATACAGAAAGAGGATGATGGAATTGAATGGCTAATTGGCTACTTGTCGAAAAAATCTCAATAACAACCAGAAAAAAAATACAAAAGTCTCCATTATTGAACAAGAATGATTAAGTTTCGCACTGGCCTGACAATATATTAATGTGTATAAGACAAACAAATTGTCGGAGATGGTTGTGGACAATGACAAATCTCTCGCATTTTTTGGAATATTTAAAGACCAGAATATGAGACTATTTAATTGGAGTTTTACCTTACCGACTTTAAACTCACAAAATGTACATGCTGCGGCTCCTACAATGTGAAAGCAGATGTGTTTTCGCTGATTTAAAGGAAAGCAGTGTAGATAAGATTTGACTTACTACAGTGTTGTATTGGTGTGCAGAATTAATATGAATGATATAACCGAGATTAATACTTTTGTATTTCATATAATTGGGATTAAGAATTAGAGGAAAAGAAATGTAGCCATCTTTTCATTCTGCTGGTTCATTTCATTTTCTGAAGCGGGAAGATGTTATGAAGCCAAAAACATGTATGGGCACTTTAAGACAGATCGGGTTTTGTTGAATAGAAATTAAAGCCACAGATGCCAGCTAAATGTCACACTGTTCCGCATGTCACCTTTAGCTGAGAAATGGATACCTGAGATTTGGTTGCTGTTTTGACAGCCATTCAAATGCAACCAAAGAGTTTAAATGACGCTCGTTAAAGTTCCACATGTGTATCATGAGCAACGGAGCCAAGAGGAACAACGTCTGTCTGTGCAGCTTCTGCTCTACTTGTTCATCAAGTTAGAGCATCAATTAGGAGACACTTTAGACTGCCGATGCTAGAGATCAGAATAGAGAATCGATTGCTAGAAAAGCACAGCAGGTCAGGCAGCATCCTTGAAACAGGAAAATCGACGTTTTGGGCATAAGACATTCATCAGGAATCAGCATCAATTTCCTCATTCTGCCCCCGTGTAAGTGCATTCAGGAGGGAATGGCATCCTACTGTTCCTGTATAAGTGACTCAGGGGACTGACTGGCTTCTTCCTCGTCCTATTGGACAGGGCCAAGGGCCTGACTGGCTTAACCCTGGTTCCTGTTTGACAGCTCGATGTACTGACAAGTGTGATGGTACTGCAGCTTTAAGAGGTTATTTTGTCCAGGTTCCTTTTATGAGAGAGATTGAACGATTGTTACCAAGCTGGCTAGTTTAGACCACTTGAGTAACAGCTCGCGAGGCCTTAGGTTAATTTTAACCCTGAATGGGTGTGGCCAGCTCTCACAGATTAGGATCTCTGATTACATTAGAGTGTGGAAACAGGCCCTTCAGCCCAACAAGTCCACACCGACCCCTACGTTTACCCCTTACCTAACACTACGGGCAATTTAGCATGTCCAATTCACCTGACCTGCACATCTTTGGACTGTGGGAGGAAACCGGAGCACATGGAGGAAACCCACGCAGACACGGGGACTACGTGCAAACTCCACACAGTCAGTCGCCTGTGGCAGGAATTGAACCTGGGTCTCAGGCGCTGTGAGGCAGCAGTGCTAACCACTGTGCCACCGTGCCGCCCACGGTGGTTTCTGAGTAACATCAGACAATATTGGGGTCTCCACAGAGTTGGAAGCTTCAGTGGATGTCTCCTGGTTAATACTCTCTCTGAATTTTCTCTTGATGCTGTTTTTAATTCCTGGATTGGAGAAATATTTGTGAAATTCTGTGTCTGAATATTTCTTTTTGCCAAGGGCTGTGTTTATGGGATTTCCCTATATTGGTACAGTTCATTAGTAACAGTTACGTGATCTATTATTCTGTAAAGCTGTCCAAGAGAATTACTTTTTTCTAAATTGCTCTTTCTGTGGTGTTATTTCTTCTTTCGTGTTGAAATAGATGGTATTTTGCTTCACATCGAGTAGTTTGACCAGTCACATTGCATCTGGAACAGACACTTTACATTTCTTTTAAAATAAGAATCCATAAGAGCTTAGGCTCCTGCCTTCAAATATTGTCGAGGGGCTCTGGTGTGGTCCATCACACTAGACTCCTTCTTTTCCTGAATAATATGCTGGAGGCACTGAATGGGCTGTCCCTGTTCTTCTCCAATAGTGTCAATGGGCTGAACGATTTCCTCATATTGCTGTGAAGCCAGCGTTAGGTGTTGAAAGAACTCTTATTTTACTGTGGCAATGCACAGTGTCAGGCAGTGCTGTTACTGATACTTTAACGCACAAGACTGAATGGAACCTGGGTCTTGCTGCACATGGGCACAGACCAGTTCAGGAGCTGACGGGGGACAAAACGTTCTGAACATTGTGGAATCTTCAGCGACCATCCCCACTTCTGATCTTATGGTGGGGAGGGTGAGGGTGGGGAGACATTAATGAAGCAGCTGAAGATGCTTGTGAAGAGGAAGCTACCCTGAGGATCTCCCAGAGGTAACCCAGGACTGAGATGATGAACATCTTCCTTTGTGCCATGTTTGACTCCAAACACTGGACAGTTTAGTTTGATTCCCATTAAGTCCAGTTTTGTTCGGCTTCTTGATGTCAACAGAAGTCAACCACTGCCTTGATATCAGGGCCAGTCATTTGTACCTGAACCCTTGTCTCAACCTCTTTTGTTCACATCAATAGGCCATGATATAGGAGCAGCAAGGGTTTTCTTCAAACAGGTGGTATTGAATGTCAGGATTTCTCTCCTCAAGGGTATTCGGGGAGCTAGATGACTGAAAGTATTTAAAGAGGAGGCAGATGGAAATTGACCTGTCAGAGAGTTGAGGGCTATGTAGAATTGGATATGAAAGAAGATTTGAGACGAAGAGCAGATCAGTCATGATCTTAAAGAAGGGCAAGGCAGGCTTTGGGGTGAACAACATGCCCCTGTTTCTGATGTTCTCCCATTCTGTTATTGGAAAGTTAGTGGGTGTATTTTCATGAATGTTATGTTATTGAATGTTGCAGCCAGGGAGACCAGAGAATCTTATGAGCCATCCCTGAGTGAGGTATGGGGGCTGTATTCACAGTGAATCTGGGTCTACAACATGACCAACAAATGAAGCACAAGTTGAAGAGAGGGGAAGCTCTGTAAAGAGAGATCAGGGGCCTCTTTCGTACCCAGCCTGGGTTTTCCAATTACATTTCCCAAATCACTTCAAACCGTGTGGGACATTACTGAGGGGCTGAATGGTCTCCTGTGTTTCTGTGCAACAGGTTATAGGAGTAAGTAGCCTCCAACTGCTCCTGTCTAGCAGGTTTGAGGGGCTGAATGGAACACAGGAACATGGGACAGAGGAACATGGGACAGAGGAGCAGGAGTGGGTCATTAGATACTTTGAGCCTTCTCCACCAGTCACTAAAATTGTAGCTGATCAGGTTGTGGTCTCAGCCCCACTTTCCTGTCTGCGCCCCATTGTGCATGACTCACTTCTTTGTCAAATATTTAACTAACGCAGCTTTCAATCAATGTGAACATAGGGACACGATAACCTTCCACTGAAGAGAATTCCGACTTGAAAGGTCCTTTCAGAATTATTCATCATCCCTCTGATAGAATCAGACAGTCACGCAGAACTGAAACAGACCCATTAATCCAATCTGTTCACTCTGATCACATATCAAATCTGATCAAGTCCCATTTGCCAGCATTTGGCCAATATCCCTCCTCGTTCAGATACTTTTTAAATGTGCGATTGTAACCACATCCTCTGACAGCACTCTCTTTACACACACCACTCTCTGTGTGAAACATTTATCTTCAGGACCCTTCTAAATCAATCCCCCTCGCCTTCAAACTATGCCCTCTTGTTATGGACTCCCCTATCCTGGGGAGCAGAACGTGGCTGTTCACAATATCCATGCCCCTGCTGGTTTTATAAACCTCTATAATGTCACCCTTCAGCCTCTGACACTCCAGGGGGAAACACCTCAACCTAATCAACCTCTCCCTAAAGCTCAAACTTCCAGTCCTGCAACATCCGTGTAAGTCATTTCTGCAGAAAACCGAGTTGTATGCAGTATTGTTAAAGTGGCCTCACCAACGTCCTGTACATATACAACATACCACCAAAACTCCTATACTCAATGTTCTGACTGATTAAGGCAAGTGTGCCAAATGTGTTCTGCACCACACTGTCGACCTGCGACTCCACTTTCAAGGAACAATGCACCTGCAGCCCTATGGCCCTTTGTTTCACAACATTCACCAGGACCTGACCATGAAGTATATAATGTCTGCCCTGATTTGCCTTCCCAAAATGAAACGCTTCATATTTATCTAAATTAAACTTCATCTGTTACTCCTTGCCTCTTTGTCCCATCTAATTGCGGTCTTGTTTTACTCTGAGATAATCTACTACACCACCTTTCTGATGTCATCTGTATACTTACTAACTATTGCCCCTATATTCACATCTAAATCCTTTACGTAAATGATGAAATACAGTGAACTCAGTACTGTACTGATTCTTACAGCACACTGCTGCTCACAAGCCTCCAGTCTGAAAAATATCCTTCTTCCTTCAAGCCAATTGTGACGAGCTTCTTCTGTATCTTATGTGACTGAAACTTACTAATCTGTCTACCAATCAGATTGAAATACTAGCTCTGAAGACAGGCTGAGTCGGTTAGATTTATTTTCACTAGATAAAAGGAGATTGAAGGGGGACCTGATTACGGTTTGCAAAATAACGAA
Source organism: Chiloscyllium plagiosum (assembly GCF_037043375.1). Classification (NCBI taxonomy): domain Eukaryota; kingdom Metazoa; phylum Chordata; class Chondrichthyes; order Orectolobiformes; family Hemiscylliidae; genus Chiloscyllium; species Chiloscyllium plagiosum. The sequence continues at coordinate 35,921,556 of NW_028270171.1, forward strand.
GGGTATAGACAGGGTGAATAGAGACAAGCTTTTTCCCAGGATGAAGGATTCAATAACGAGAGGTCGTGCTTTCAAATGAGAGATGGAAAGTATAAGGGGGATACACACGATAAGTACTTCACACAGAGGGTGATGGGCGTTTGGAACGCGTTGCCAGCAGAGGTGGTAGAGGCAGGCAGGGAGATTCATTTAAGATGCGTCTGGACAGATGCATGAGTACGTGGGGAGCAGAGGGAGACAGATGCTTCGGAATTGACCGACAGATTTAGTCAGTACATTTGGATCGGCTCATGCTTGGAGGGCGAAGGGGCTGTTCCTGGGTTGTAAATTTTCTTTGCTCTTTGTTCTTTAAATGAACACCTTGCTGAAGTCCATATAGACAATGTCTACCAAACTGCCTTCATCGATCTTCTTTGTCACCTCTTCAAAAAACTCAACCAAATTAATGAGACATGATTTCCCATGCAGAAAGCCACGTTGTCTACTCCGATCGGCCCTTGCCTTCCCAAATGTATGTAAATGCTATCTCTGAGAATCGCCTCCAACAACTTACCCACCACCAACAGCAGGCTCACCGGTCTTTAGTTCCCCGGCTTTTTGGGTCACTGTTTGCTTTTCTAGTCCCACTCCTCCACTGGTCACAACAAATGCTAAATGTAACCAGGTTGATGATATGGCCGATCATATCGGTCTCAGACTGGGTCAGGGGTAGTTTTAGGAACAAGTCAGGCTAGTCTGTTTAATCTGCTAAAACAACACGTTTATGATCCAGAGCAATGGTACTCAAACTGTGATCGAAAGATGAATGGCAAACTGTTTGGGTATTGCGATTATATCATCAATATTTCCCTTTCTAAAAATGCTGACAAACACACACACAATCTCTGCAGTTTTAACTTGAAAGAACTTGGTCCAAATAGTATTGGAACTCATGACAAAGGAAAATTTATGAGATTGTCCAAAACGTTATTCTGCTTCTGAAGATATTGTACTCACACAAGCTGCTAGCAATAGGATTTCATCCTGGGAGAGTTTGAATTTGGCTGAATTCCGTTTGCTTTAGGCAGTGAGTAGGTTACAGTGAATTCTGGTTAGGGATCATCCAAAGGTTAGCACGGTGGTTAGCACTGCTGCCTCACAGCACCAGGGACTTGGGGTCGATTCCAGCCTTGGGTGACTGTCTTGTGGAGTTTGCACATTCTCCCCTTGTCTGTGTGTGCTGCTAATGGGTGATCCAGTATCCTACCACAAACTGTGTAGGTCCGGTGGATTGGTCAAGTTTAATTGTCTGTAGTGTTCAGGGATTTCTAGGTTATGTGCAATAGTTAGGGGTAAATATAGGGAAATGAATTGGGAAGGTTGGTATGGACTTGTTGGGTCGAAGGGCCTGTTTCAACACTGCAGGGATTCCATAAAAATAAGAATGGTAACGATGACTGTAGAGGTTTGTTTTAGCTCGCACACATTGCTGTGATGAGGAATAATGAAGGAGAGAGAGTGCAATAGGACATTCCTTCTCGGGCAGATTACATTTTCTCCCCCTCTGAGTTGAATCACATAGTAATGTCATCCTCTCCCAAGCTGGATCATGTGAGGTCTCCTTGTACATTGTCCAAACTATGTCTCCATCACATTCCATGTTCCATGCAGGTGCATCATTGCTGCTGTCATACACAGAGCCATACCCTTCGCAGAAAATGGTCTCGGTCAAATTGAAGATATGTTTATATGTCCCTGAGACATTGAAAAATATAAATGTTTAATTTATTCAGAATACCTGTGTTAAACTGAATGCACGTTTTAATTAAATACAGAAATTGCTGGAAAAGCTCACCAGGTCTCTCAGTACCCAGATGCTGTAGTTGTACCAGCCTCCACCACTTCCTCTGACAGCTCTGACCACCTTCTGTGTGAAATGGTGACATTCAGGCCTCCTCAAAAGCTTGCCCCTCTCACTTTCCACCAATGCCCTCTAGTTTTGGAAGCCCCTAACCTGGGGAGAAACCTCTGACTACTCACCCTATCCATGGTCATTTTGATTTTATAAACCGCTACTGCTACAAAATGTGACCCCAATCAACACGAATGGCTGTACTTTCAGTCATCCTGGGCCTAAATTCTGAAATGCAATACCGACACCTCTTCCTTCTCCATCAAGTCACAATTCTAAATCCATTTTTATCAGTTTGTTCAGATGTATCCTGAGACACGTCTGTGGGCTTTACGCCAAGACCTTTGTGCCCGGAGGTAGGGATACTCGCATCACTCTGCAATACCCATAAAGCTGTAACAGTATTCTCCTGTGTGTTTGTTCATCAGACTGTCTTGACATGCTGGGTCATACCTCTGCAACCGGCAGGACTTGAATCCAGGCCTTCTATCCCAGAGCTGGGAACACTACCACACAAGTTCAGGAATTGGAATCAAATCCAGAGCTCTGGCTCAGAGACAGGGACACTACCCACCACAATACCATACCCAGATTGTGGGTCATAGTTTAGTGCCCACTTTCAGCTTGGTGTGGATTTATTATAATCAGGTTACCATTATTGAACTACAAACAACACTTTGTATGATTAAACAAATACAAGATATTTGGCTCAACTGTAGGATATTGAGTGTACGTGCTGCGCCATTGAAATTAGCTATAAACATTTTAAAATGCTATTATCTGTAGTCTGCAATATTAATGAAAGAAATCCTGCAGACACACTCTGCCCAATGAAGGGTCTCAAATAGATATTCATTACTGAACACCAGAGACGAAGGAAGACCTTAATTTCTGACCCCAAAACACGGATCACTCTTACCCAAATCTCACGTGCGACTCTCCTTTTCCAAAAACCATGAAATGACACCAGGCCGCTGATTAATGTCCAGCCTCTCCTCCCCACTGACTGTGTCTGCAATCTGTCCCTCCTCCCCCTAAACACACAAGGCAAACCAAGCTCAGGGCCTTTGTGAAAATCAAGGCCGGAGTGTGCACGCATGCTGGAGACGAATGGGCGTTTTAAAATTGAAGGGGGAGGGGGAGGTGACAGTAAAATCACTCACTGGGCTGAGTGGTGGCTGATGGAGTTTAGTTTGGATTAATGCGAGGTTTTGGGTTTGGTAAAGCAAACAACAGCAGGACCTGTACAATTAAAAGTAGAGCCTTTGGCAGTGCTGTATAACAGAAACCTAGGTCGTTAGGTATAATTCTTTAAAATTTGCATCTCATATAGATAGTATGGTTAAGAAGGTGTTTAACACACATGTCTTCATCGGACAGACCTTTGACATCGGAATTGGGATGTCATGTTGTGGTTGTACAGGACATTTGTGAGACCTCTTCTGGAATACTGTGTTCAGTCTGGTCACCCTGCCCGCTCATTCCATAGGCACACCACCCTCTGGGTGAAAAAGCTGCCCCTTAGGTCACTTTTAAATGTTTTCCCTCTCGCCTTAAGCCTATGTCCTCTAGTTTTGGACTCCCCATACCCTTAGAAAATACCTTGACTATTCACTTTGATATTACTGACGTTGATATTATTAAGCTGGAGAGGATTGAGAAGAGATTAACCTGGATGTTACTGGGAAAGGAGGGAGTGAGCTATAAGGAGAGGCTGGATAAGCTGGGACTTTTTTCACTGAAGAATATGAGATTAAGCAGTAACTTTACAGAGGTTTATAAAATAATGAGGGTTACAGAGAAGCTGAAGGGCTGATGTCTTTTCTCGAGAGCTGGGGATTCAAAACTGAGGGATTTTGAAGGTGCGAGGAAAAAAGATTTACAAAAGTCATGAGAGGTAATTATGTTCGACAGAAGCTGGCATGTGTGTAGAATGAACTTCCAGAGGAAGTGGTGAAAGCAGGGACAGTTACAACGTTTAAAGGACATTTAGATCAGTACATGGATAAGACATCAATTTGGATGGTGCTATGAGCAGCTGCCCTCCCCCTCTCTGAATGAATCCCTGTTGGTCTTCACACTCTGCCAATGCCTGTGCAGTGGCGTGTGCAGGCAAGCAGAGGGTGGCATTGCATCACTTTGAGCACCACAAAGACTGCCAGACCTGCCCCACACAGAGACACACAGATACACACATGGGAATGGTGAGGACACGGCGTGAAACTCATCTGGTAACTTAAATGTAACATAAAGAAATGCATAATTCCCTTTGTAAACTGTAAAAATATGAGGGACAGATCTGCCAAATTACACTGTTTAAATAAAAACATAAATTTATTTTTTCACTCTTAAAATGAACATTTTACATCAACTATGCACAACTCTGGGAGACTCTTTCTCTTTACTGCTCATTACCCGACTCCAGCTCGAAAGCAATATACTGTATCTGGGTCTGCCATCCTCTCATACCACAGGTGCTTGTCCGCTCTCAGTTCAGACCAGCATTCGCTCTGTCTTAAAGCTATAGTACACACTTTTAACTTCATCACATTATACCCTGATGAATATCGATAAGTGGGACCTATCCGGGTTTCTTTTGCTCTGTGGTTTGTCAATATTTCATTTGCTCCGTCTGGTGTGTGTCAGGACTTTTGTTGCTCCATTGACAGCATGTCATTATTCGACTTTGTCCATAGGAATATATCAGTATTTCACTTGCTCAGACTCGTGTATGTGGGGCAGGATTTCAGTTGTTTCATGGGGACTGTGACGCAATAAAAATCTCAATGATTGTAGATGGCACCGATCCTGGAAGAACTCTGAAGTCTTTGGAGGAGAATGTGGAACTCTAACAGGACAATCACATGTTGATGTCGTGTTCAGGTTTATGGCAGATGGGGATCAGTGCAGAGCAGTGTGAGATGATACACTTTGGTAGGAAAGCCAATGAACGGCAGTTTAAAGCAGGCTGTGACATTATAAAGGGGCTTCAGGAACAGAGAGCGCTGCGTGTATATGAGCACAGATTGTTGAAGATGTCAGGACAAGTGGGGAGGGCAGTTACTATCACATATTAGTTTCAGTATCTGAGCTGTTTACAGGGGGAGTTGTAGATGGGAGTCTCGGTGCTCCCTTGCTGGGAGGAGTTGTTGACGATGTGTTGTGAGCCCACCCTCTTGCCCACCGAGACCGTGGGGATTCCATTTGTACCAGCTCGTCATAAAAGGGAAATGGCATCAAGGCCACGGCTTCTAAGTTGTGCCGGGGGGAAACGGAGCTGCCAGTGGGTTTAAATTGAGAATTGCCCTTCACTAAACATTGCTTCTTACTCGGTCGGTGGGACGTGGATGTTTCAGAATCTCCACACGAGGCGTCACGGTCCTCTCCGGCTCGTACCAGGGTCCTCCACACATGGCAGAGGGAGGGGGTGAGGTAACGGATATCGGGCACTCCACCACCCGGATAGGCCCTTCCTGTCCTATTCCAGGCTGTTTCTCCTGAAATGGGAGAAGTGGGGGGAGGGAGTGAGGGTGGGATTGGGTGCTCCTGCTGTTAGTGTTCATGTAGGTGGGGAGGGGGTCATGGTGATGTGTCCGGAGGGAGTCAGTCCACAGTGTTGTATCCATGCAGTGTTATTAGTGTGGGGAGAGAGAGGGAGAGAGAGAGAGAGAGACAGAGACAGAGAGACTGAGACAGAGAGAGAAGTTGCAACATGCAGCAGTGAGAGTGGTGGACCTGAGACTTGTTCGGGGGTCGGTGCTGTAACAGATATACAGTCACTGTGAGGGAGCAAAGAGAATACGGTTACACGTATCCTGAAAGAGCGGGGAAGGTTATTGATGTTGTCCTGTATTGTTGCGGCATTTCTTCAGACCGCAGATACTGCACTGAGGTGGGTGGGGAGCTCAGACTATGCTCGGTGGGTCTGTTGGTGTCGCCCCCTCTGGGAAGAGAATGGTCCCCCTCTGTAAGAGCCCATCCACCAGGATCTCCGTGCCACTGTTGACAATCCGTGGTGTAATTGTCCCTTATCTGCCATGCTCGGGGTAAACTGTGCAGGGTCACTCCAAACAGAGAAAACTCAATCGTTGCCCATTGGGCTTTTAAAGATGACATCAGTGTCAGGGATCACAGAATATCCAGGGGCATCTGGGTGATGGTGTGTAGCTCCAGCCATGAACGACTCCATTTACAAAGCTGTAGAACAAATGCTCATCCAAAACTCTCCAACATCTGACCTCACACCAATATCACTTTTTCCCATATTTCCTGGGAAGACAGGCTCATGTTACAGGATGTTATCGAAATGTCTACTTTTCAGTATTCTGAAACCTGGGATCACATACTTCCAAGACACTGTCTCTCAGTCTCCCCGTCTCTGTCTATTTCCCAAACCCCTCCCATGTGGTCATATTTAAACTGATTCCCCCGCCATCTCTCTCTGGCAGTAATGTTCACATCCACAGCACCCCCTTGTCAGGGCAACAATGGAGAGATGGAGCTGTAAATGGATAGGAGCTGCACATCCTGTCACTTCCAGCCCGGGCTGCAAGTTTCCCCACGCTGGGCAGTGATCTAACACAGTGTTACTGAGCATTGCATTGGGTTAGCGTGCACAGTCCTGCATGCAAGAAGGGTAACTGCTCCTGGTTTACAGATCAATGCACTAGGGTGGGGTACACAGACCTACATGCTGGGAGTGTAACTGCTCCTGTTTTACAGATCAATGCACTGGGGTGGGGTACGCAGCCCTACATGCTGGGAGGGTAACTGTTCCTGGTTTGCAGATCAATGCACGGGGGTCCGGTACAACATCCTACATGCTGGGAGGGTAACTGCTCCAGGTTTGCAAATTAATTCACGGGTGATCACTGCACAGGTCGCTGTGCTGGTCAGTCATTCTGGTTGAGGTTTATAGATACTGCACTGATATGGTCTGTGCAGATCCCCATGCTGGATGGACATTTGTTTCAGGTTCACACATTAATGTCCTGCTGTGGTCTGCACAGCTCCCAGTGCTGGAAAGATATCTAATCCGGGTTTATAGATCAATGCACTGATGTGGTCTGCACAGCTCCCAGTGCTGGACAGATACATGGTCTCGGTATATAGATCAATGCACTGCTGTAGTCTGCACAGTACTCCACTCTGGACGATCGCTGGATTGCATTGATCAGTGTAATGGATGAATCTGGACAGATTGCTGGGTTGTACTGAGCAGTACACTGGCCTGGTCTACACAGTGTTCCACGGTAAACAGATATCTCCTCTGTGTTGATGGTTTCTGGGATGGTTCTGTGCGTTCGATTGAGAATGTGGTATATCTAACACTTTCAGCCGATCTGGCAATGCCTTTATTACCCATTCCTGTGATTGGACCCTCCGTCTCTCACCCCATTAATGTTACAGTGGGCCCATGCACAGAACATCATGTTGGTGGGGTGGGTAGGGGGAAAGGTGATGGACAGGTCAAGGAGTTCCACGGCATGTTCTGTCCCTGAAATTCTGCAACTGACATTCCCCAAAATGTTCTGTCCCCGACATTCTATAACTGCCATTCCCCGGAACGTTCCGTCCCCAACATTCTATGACTGACATTCCCCGGAACGTTCCGTCCCCAACATTCTATAACTGACATTCCCCGGAACGTTCTGTTCCCAACATTCTGTCCCTGACATTCCCCGGAACGTTCTGTTCCCAACATTCTGTCCCTGACATTCCCCGGAACGTTCTGTCCCTGACATTGTTTGTGAACGGCCGGACGTCAGTCAATTGAACAAACGATAAGATCCCGAGGGAAGAGATCCCGTTCCAGGGAGAAGGAGTTAAAGGGGTGAATACGTTTTCCCTGCGTTTACATTTCTCCACGACACAGGATCGACCACAATTTAGACCAAAATACAGAAATTCCCAAACTCCGTTTGTCTTCAGGAAACGGACAGAATCCTTCAGGACAGCAACGTTCCCACCCTCCGTAGCAGGAACTGGGAAAGAGTGACCTGTGTCTGCTCTCGAGTGGTCGAATGTGTGGGAATGTTCTAGAAACCATCTGTCCTTATGGATGTGTCTCTGTGTGTTTGGTGAGGGAGGGTTTCTTGTGGTTTATGACCCATTTTGTCAGTAATTCCGACCTTCCCGTTTGTTATTCCAGCTCCAATTATTTTAATAAATCCCTGAATACAGGGACACATTTGAAAATCTCACTGGGTCCCCGATCAAACGGGTCCCTTCGCCTCCAGGCTGATGGACAATGGGTTTGTTTTCCTTCCTCACAGTTAACGTAGTGACCATCTACGTCCTGCTTTATAAAGATTGTGGATTGTCTCCATGTGTCAGACGTTACCTGGGGGCCATGGCAGCGGCGGATCTCCTGGTCATTATCCTCGACCTGACACTGAGGCACATTCCCATTGTTTATCGGGAACAGTTTTACTTCCTGTACTCTTTCCCCGTGTGTAATATCCACGCCGTCCTGCTTTATGCAGCCACTGACTGCTCTGTCTGGTCCACTGTCACTTTCACCTTTGATCGGTTTGTGGCAATTTGTTGCCAGAAGCTGAAAAGTAAATATTGCAGTGAGAAAACGGCGGCTGTGGTTCTGGGAGCAGTGACTGTGCTGAGCTGTTTGAAGAACATTTTCTGGTATTTTATGCTCAAGGCTCGGTATAGGCTGGCGAACCCCTACTGGTTTTGTGATACAATACACGCTGGTAAATTCTCCAGTGTCTGGGCCACAATCGAGTCCCTCCACCACATTCTAACCCCGTGTGTCCCATTTCTCCTGATTCTGCTGCTCAATGTTCTCACCGTCAGACACATTTTAGTGACCAGCAGAGCCCGCAGGAGACTCCGGGCTCACACCAATGGGGACGCTCAATCTGACACAGAAATGAAAAACCGAAAAAAATCCATCATTTTACTGTGTGTGATCTCGGCCAATTTCATCCTTTTATGGTCAATGTCAATGCTGTATTCTATATGGAGACGGATGTGGTGGATTGGGTATTCCTCTGTGTATCTCCATCCCTTTGTGCGGGAATTGGGCTTCATGCTGCAGCTCCTCAGTTGCTGCACAAACACTGCGATTTATGCCGTGACCCAGACTAAGTTCAGGCAGCAGCTGAAGAATGTGCTGAAATATCCCTTCACCCAGATTCATCCATTAATCAAATTCCCTCATTAATCAATCCATCCGGGATTTTCTCATTTCAGTTCAGTGTTCCAGCGATGGGGCAGCCTGTTGATATGGTAACAGACTGAGGGTAGCGCTGGTTTGTCCGTCCTTATCCCACAGGGCGGGGGGGTTACAGGGAAACATTTCAGTGTTTCTCACAACTCAGGGGCCGGTGAGAAAACGCACCATCACACTGACTGTATCCATCACTGCCATTTGTGAACAATAAAAATGTTGATTAAAGCGTGCCAAGCAGCAGAGTGACTGCTGTTGCTGTGTGTCTTTGTGTTGGAGAAGCTGAGCTGGAGAGAGACAGACTCAGCCCCAAGTCCTGGTCCTCAGAGAAAGGGGACCAGGACTGTGCCCTGAGCTCAGGAGCTGGGGTTAACTTCCTCTGTCACCCCGACTCCAACCTGGCCTCCCGTTACCTCTCCTCTACTCTTTCTCCTCAATTCTCTCTCTCTCTCTCTCTCTTTCAGCACACACTCTTTTTCTCAAACCTCTCCCTCATCCCCTTCTCTATCTCACACACACACCCCAACCCCGGTTTCTCCACCAGCCTCCACTCTTCCCTCTCCCCCTCTCTCCCTCTCTCTCATGCAATCGCTGTCTCCCTCCCACAATTCCATCTCTGCCTCATTTTCCTCACCTCCAACACCTCACACTGCACACCCGCCCACGCAGCCACAACATCAAACATTCCCAGACACTGGGTCAGAGGGAAAGGGAAGGACCAGGGAGACAGAGTATATCAGGGAGAGAAGAGAGAGAGAAGAAGTGAGAGAAGAAGAGAGAGAAGAAGGGAGAGAAGAAGGGAGAGAAGAAGAGAGAGAAGAAGAGAGAGAAGAAGAGAGAGAAGAGAGAGAGAAGAGTGTAGAGAGAGAGAAAGAGAGAAGAAGGGAGAGAAGAAGAGAGAGAAGAGAGAGGAGAGAGAAAAGAGAGAAGAGAGAGAGATAAGATAGCGAGAAGACAGAGAGAAGAGAGAGAGAAGAGAGAGAGAAGAGAGAGAGAAGAGAGAGAGAAGAGAGAAGAGAGAGAGAAGAGACAGAAGACAGAGAGAGAAGAGAGAGAGAAGAGAGAGAGAAGAGAGAAGAGAGAGAGAGTAGAGAGAGAGAGAAGAGAGATAGAGAGAAGATAGAGAGAGATGACAGAAAGAGAGATAGAAGAGAGAGAAGAGAGAGTGAAGAGAGAGAAGAGAGAAAGAGAAGAGAGAGAGAAGAGGAGAAGAGAGAGAAGAGAGAAGAGAGAGAGAAGAGAGAGAAGAAGAGAGAGAAGAAGAGAGAGAAGAGAGAGAGAAAAGAGAGAGAGAAGAGAGAGAGAAGAGAGTGAGAAGAGAGAAGAGAAGAGACTGAGTGAGAGAGAGAGAAGAGAGAGAAGAGAGAGAGAATAGAGAGAGAAGAGAGAGAGAAGAGAGAGAGAAGAGAGAAGAGAGAAGTGAGAGAGAAGAGACAGAAGACAGAGAGAGAAGAGAGAGAGAAGAGAGAGAGAAGAGAGAAGACAGAGAGAGAGTAGAGAGAGAGATAGAGAGAAGATAGAGAGAGATGACAGAAAGAGAGATAGAAGAGAGAGAAGAGAGAGTGAAGAGAGAGAAGAGAGAAAGAGAAGAGAGAGAGAAGAGGAGAAGAGAGAGAAGAGAGAAGAGAGAGAGAAGAGAGAGAAGAAGAGAGAGAAGAAGAGAGAGAAGAGAGAGAGAAAAGAGAGAGAGAAGAGAGTGAGAAGAGAGAAGAGAAGAGACTGAGAGAGAGAGAAGAGAGAGAAGAGAGAGAGAATAGAGAGAGAGAAGAGAGAGTGAGAGAGAGAGAGAAGAGAGAGAGAAGTGAGAGAGGAGAAAGAGAAGAGAGAGAAAAGATAGGGAGAAGACAGAGAGAAGAGAGAGAGAGAGAGAAGAGAGAAGTGAGAGAGAAGAGAGAGAGAAGAGAGCGAGATGAGAGAAGAGAGAGAGAAGAGAGAGAGATGAGAGAAGAGAGAGAGAAGAGAGTGAGAAGATAGAGAGTGGGAAGGGAGAGAAGAGAGAGGGGGAGAGAGAGAGAAGTGAGACAGAGAGAGAGAGGAGAGAGAGAAGAGAGAGAAGAGAGAGAAGAAGAGAGAGATGAGAGAGAAGAGAGAGAGACGACAGAAACAGAGAGAAAACGGGGAGAATAGAGAGTGAAGAGAGAGAGAAGAGAGAGAGAGAGAAGAGTGAGAGAAGAGAGAGAGAAGAGAGAGAGAAGAGAGAAGAGAGAGAGAAGAGAGAGAAGAAGAGAAAGAGAAGAGAGTGAGAAGATAGAGAGAGAGAAGAGAGAGGGGAGAGAGAGAGAGAAGAGATAGAAGAGAGAGAGAAGAAGACAGAGATGAGAGGGAAGAGAGAGAGATGATAGAAAGAGAGAGAGAACGGGGAGAATAGAGAGTGAAGAGAGAGAAGAGAGAGAGAAGAGAGAGAGTAGAGAGAGTAGAGAGAGAAGAGAGAAGAGAGAGAAGAGAGAGAAGAAGAGAGAGAAGAAGAGAGAGAAGAGAGAGAGAAAAGAGAAAGAGAAGAGAGTGAGAAGAGAGAAGAAAAGAGAGTGAGTGAGAGAGAGAGAGAAGAGAGGGAGAAGAGAGAGAGAATAGAGAGAAGATAGAGTGTAGAGAGAGAGAAGAGAGAGAGAAGAGTGTATAGAGAGAGAAGGAGAGACGAACGAAGAGAAGAGGAGAGAAGAGAGAGAGAAGAGGGAGAGAAGAGAGAGAGGAGGAGAGAAGAGAGAAAAAAGAGAGAAGATAGGGAGAAGACAGAGAGATTAGAGAGAGAAGAGAGAAGAGAGAGAGAAGAGAGAGAAGAAGAGAGAGAAAAGCGAGAGAGAAGAGAGTGAGAAGAGAGAAGAGAGAAGAGAAGAGAGAGTGAGAGAGAGAGAGAAGAAAGAGAGAAGAGAGAGAATAGAGAGAGAGAAGAGAGAGTGAGAGAGAGAGAAGAGAGAGAGAAGAGAGAGAGGAGAGAGAGAAGAGAGAAAAAGAGAGAAGATAGGGAGAAGACAGAGAGAAGAGAGAGAGAAGAGAGAGAAGAGAGAAGAGAGAGAGAAGAGAGAGAGATGAGAGAAGAGAGAGAGAAGAGAGTGAGAAGATAGAGAGTGGGAAGGGAGAGAAGAGAGAGGGGATAGAGAGAGAAGAGGGACAGAGAGAGAGAAGAGAGAGAGAAGAGATAGAAGAGAGGGAAGAGAGAGAAGAGAGAGTGAAGAAGAGAGAGATGAGAGAGAAGAGAGAGAGACGACAGAAACAGAGAGAAAACGGGGAGAATAGAGAGTGAAGAGAGAGAGAAGAGAGAGAGAGAAGATTGAGAGAAGAGAGAGAGAAGAGAGAGAGAAGAGAGAAGAGAGAGAGAAGAGAGAGAGACGAGAGAAGAGAGAGGAGAGAGAAGAGAAATAGAGAGAAGATAGAGCGAAGAGGAAAGAAGAGGGAGAATGGAGAGAAGAGAGAAGAGAGAGAGAAGAGAGAGAGAAGAAGAGCGAGATGAGAGAGAAGAGAGAGAGACGACAGAAACAGAGAGAAAACGGGGAGAATAGAGAGTGAAGAGAGAGAGAAGAGAGAGAGAGAGAGAAGAGTGAGAGAAGAGAGAGAGAAGAGAGAGAGAAGAGAGAAGAGAGAGAGAAGAGAGAGAAGAAGAGAAAGAGAAGAGAGTGAGAAGATAGAGAGAGAGAAGAGAGAGGGGAGAGAGAGAGAGAAGAGATAGAAGAGAGAGAGAAGAAGAGAGAGATGAGAGGGAAGAGAGAGAGAGATGATAGAAAGAGAGAGAGAACGGGGAGAATAGAGAGTGAAGAGAGAGAAGAGAGAGAGAAGAGAGAGAGTAGAGAGAGTAGAGAGAGAAGAGAGAAGAGAGAGAAGAGAGAGAAGAAGAGAGAGAAGAAGAGAGAGAAGAGAGAGAGAAAAGAGAAAGAGAAGAGAGTGAGAAGAGAGAAGTAAAGAGAGTGAGTGAGAGAGAGAGAGAAGAGAGGGAGAAGAGAGAGAGAATAGAGAGAAGATAGAGTGTAGAGAGAGAGAAGAGAGAGAGAAGAGTGTATAGAGAGAGAAGGAGAGACGAACGAAGAGAAGAGGAGAGAAGAGAGAGAGAAGAGGGAGAGAAGAGAGAGAGGAGGAGAGAAGAGAGAAAAAAGAGAGAAGATAGAGAGAAGACAGAGAGATTAGAGAGAGAAGAGAGAAGAGAGAGAGAAGAGAGAGAAGAAGAGAGAGAAAAGCGAGAGAGAAGAGAGTGAGAAGAGAGAAGAGAGAAGAGAAGAGAGAGTGAGAGAGAGAGAGAAGAAAGAGAGAAGAGAGAGAATAGAGAGAGAGAAGAGAGAGTGAGAGAGAGAAGAGAGAGAGAAGAGAGAGAGGAGAGAGAGAAGAGAGAAAAAGAGAGAAGATAGGGAGAAGACAGAGAGAAGAGAGAGAGAAGAGAGAGAAGAGAGAAGAGAGAGAGAAGAGAGAGAGATGAGAGAAGAGAGAGAGAAGAGAGTGAGAAGATAGAGAGTGGGAAGGGAGAGAAGAGAGAGGGGATAGAGAGAGAAGAGGGACAGAGAGAGAGAAGAGAAAGAGAAGAGATAGAAGAGAGGGAAGAGAGAGAAGAGAGAGTGAAGAAGAGAGAGATGAGAGAGAAGAGAGAGAGACGACAGAAACAGAGAGAAAACGGGGAGAATAGAGAGTGAAGAGAGAGAGAAGAGAGAGAGAGAAAAGAGCGAGAGAAGAGAGAGAAGAGAGAGAGAAGAGAGAAGGAAGAGAGAGAGGAGAGAGAGAAGAGAGAGAAGAAGAGAGAGAAAAGCGAGAGAGAAGAGAGTGAGAAGAGAGAAGAGAGAAGAGAAGAGAGAGTGAGAGAGAGAGAGAAGAAAGAGAGAAGAGAGAGAATAGAGAGAGAGTAGAGAGAGTGAGAGAGAGAGAAGAGAGAGAAGAGAGAGAGAGGAGAGAGACAAGAGAGAAAAAGAGAGAAGATAGGGAGAAGACAGAGAGAAGAGAGAGAGAAGAGAGAGAAGAGAGAAGAGAGAGAGAGAAGAGAGAGAGATGAGAGAAGAGAGAGAGAAGAGAGTGAGAAGATAGAGAGTGGGAAGGGAGAGAAGAGAGAGGGGATACAGAGAGAAGAGGGACACAGAGAGAGAAGAGAGAGAGAAGAGATAGAAGAGAGGGGAGAGATTGAAGAGAGAGTGAAGAAGAGAGAGATGAGAGAGAAGAGAGAGAGAGACGACAGAAACAGAGAGAAAACGGGGAGAATAGAGAGTGAAGAGAGAGAGAAGAGAGAGAGAGAAGATTGAGAGAAGAGAGAGAGAAGAGAGAGAGAAGAGAGAGAGAAGAGAAAAGAGAGAGAGACGAGAGAAGAGAGAGAGAAGAGAGTGAGAAGATAGAGAGAGAGAAGAGAGAGGGTAGAGGAGAGAGAAGAGATAGAAGAGAGAGAGAAGAAGAGAGAGATGAGAGGGAAGAGAGAGAGAGATGACAGAAAGAGAGAGAGAACGGGGAGAATAGAGAGAGGAGAGAGAGAGAGAAGAGAGAGAGTAGAGAGAGAAGAGAGAGAAGAGAGAAGAGAGAGAGAAGAGAGAGAAGAAGGGAGAGAAGAAGAGAGAGAAGAAGAGAGAGAAGAGAGAAAGAAAAGAGAGAGAGAAGAGAGTGAGAAGAGAGAAGAGAGAAGAAAAGAGAGTGAGTGAGAGAGAGAGAGAAGAGAGGGAGAAGAGAGAGAGAATAGAGAGAAGATAGAGTGTAGAGAGATAGAAGAGAGAGAGAAGAGTGTATAGAGAGAGAAGGAGAGACGAACGAAGAGAAGAGGAGAGAAGAGAGAGAAGAGAGAGAGGAGAGAGAGAAGAGAGAAAAAAGAGGGAAGATAGGGAGAAGACAGAGAGAAGAAAGAGAGAAGAGAGAGAAGAGAGAAGAGAGAGAGAAGAGAGAGAAGAAGAGAGAGAAAAGCGAGAGAGAAGAGAGTGAGTAGAGAGAAGAGAGAAGAGAAGAGAGAGTGAGAGAGAGAGAAGAAAGAGAGAAGAGAGAGAGAATAGAGAGAGAGAAGAGAGAGTGAGAGAGAGAGAAGAGAGAGAGAAGAGAGAGAGGAGAGAGAGAAGAGAGAAAAAAGAGAGAAGGTAGGGAGAAGACAGAGAGAAGAGAGAGAGAAGAGAGAGAAGAGAGAAGAGAGAGAGAGAAGAGAGAGAGATGAGAGAAGAGAGAGAGAAGAGAGTGGGAAGATAGAGAGTGGGAAGGGAGAGAAGAGAGAGGGGATAGAGAGAGAAGAGGGACAGAGAGAGAGAAGAGAGAGAGAAGAGATAGAAGAGAGGGAAGAGAGAGAAGAGAGAGAGAAGAAGAGAGAAATGAGAGAGAAGAGAGAGAGGACGACAGAAAGAGAGAGAGAACAGGGAGAATAGAGAGTGAAGGGAGACAGAAGAGAGAGAGAGAAGAGAGAAGAGAGAGAGAGAGAGAGAGAAGAGAGAGAAGA